>NC_071276.1:1455999-1480999 GCF_023375685.1 Ictalurus furcatus
ATCTGTGTGTGTTCCCGCTGCACTGAGAGAGTAAGACATGATGTTGTTTACGGTGTAATATGGAATAAAGATGTGTGTATCTTCACGCTGCACTGAGAGAGTAAGACGTGATGTTGTTTACGGTGTAATATGGAATAAAGATCTGTGTGTGTTCCCGCTGCACTGAGAGAGTAAGACGTGATGTTGTTTACGGTGTGATATGGAATAAAGATCTGTGTGTGTTCCCGCTGCACTGAGAGAGTAAGACGTGATGTTGTTTACGGTGTAATATGGAATTAAGATCTGTGTGTGGAGTGAAAATCCAGCAGAAAAGCCTGCGCTAACATTAAATCTCATCTCAGAGCTGATCCTGTTTCTTTCTGTTTCTCTAGGAGAGAGGAGGAGAGGGAGATGAAGACCACACACACACACACACACACACACACCCCGCTAACACGTGCACACACACACTATCTCACACACACACACACTCACACACACACACACACACACATTATCATAACAGATTGGACTAAAGTGTAAAAGAGCAGGAGCCGAGATCTTCAGATGTGATCCGTGTTGAACATCCATCCATCCATCTTCTACACCGCTTTGTCCTTTTCAGGATCACGGGGAACCTGGAGCCAATCCCAGGGAGCATGGGGCACAAGGCAGGGTACACCCTGGACAGGGTGCCAGTCCATCGCAGGGCACCATCACATACACACTCACACACCCATGCTTACCATGCATGTCTTTGGACTGGGGGAACAAACCGGAGTACCCGGAGGAAACCTCCACAGCACGGGGAGAACATGCAAACTCCGTACACACAGGGCCACGGTGGGACTCCGTGTTGAACAGATTGGACTAAAGTGTAAAAGAACAGGAAGCGGGATCTTCAGATCTGATCCGTGTTGAACAGATCGGACTAAAGTGTAAAAGAACAGGAAGCGGGATCTTCAGATGATCCGTGTTGAACAGATTGGACTAAAGCGTAAAAGAACAGGAAGCGGGATCTTCAGATCTGATCCGTATTGAACAGATCGGACTAAAGCGTAAAAGAACAGGAAGCGGGATCTTCAGATGATCCGTGTTGAACAGATCGGACTAAAGCGTAAAAGAACAGGAAGCGGGATCTTCAGATCTGATCCGTATTGAACAGATTGGACTAAAGTGTAAAAGAACAGGAAGCGGGATCTTCAGATCTGATCCGTGTTGAACAGATTGGACTAAAGTGTAAAAGAACAGGAAGCGGGATCTTCAGATGGTCCGTGTTGAACAGATTGGACTAAAGTGTAAAAGAACAGGAGTGAACACAGCAGAAGCAGGAGTTCATGCTGATGATCAGCACTCAAAGCTTTTCTTTTCTCCACACGTGGAAAACACAAATCTACTAAATGTCACGGCACTGACTCCATGATTTATTACTGAACTCAGTTTAAAGCAAAAAAACAATCCATTCAACACGTTTTCACATTTCTACGACCCAAATCTCTCCCACAATCCCTCTGTTCTGTCTGTGTAACAATCTGAACCAATAATAAAGTCTATTTTCTTCACTCTGTGTGCAGAGGATTATTTTACAACCGTGTTCAATTTATTATCAGAGGAAAACAACAGATTGTTAGACTTTAAAGTTCAAACAGTTTTATTCAGTAGTTTTATAATAAAACATGTTATATAATTATTATTATTACTATTATAATGTGGTAGTTTTCAGATAAAAGCTTTAGTTTACGGTGGTAATATTTCCCACACTGCATCACTCCAAAGATGAACTGTAATAAACTCTTATGAATTCGGGTTAGAATTGACGTCTTAACCGTAATAAAGAAGAGAAAAAGAGAATCTAGTGTACATGTATTAGTGAATAACTCCACAAACCCAGTCCAGTCACACAGTCCTTCATATTAAAAAGGTTTAGGAAAGATTCTGGTGGAATTCCTGCACATGTCCTTGTTCACTAAACTCTGCTCTTGATCTAGAAGTTCAGTGTGTGTTCAGGATGTGACCTGATATAGTTGATGAACATCTGCATCTACACTCTGTAGTAAAAACCATCATCTGGAACAGAAAACTCGCCTCAGTCCCCTTCTTTCTGTCCACAAACCAGTGGCTTTCCTTTAAATATTCTACACGATCATTTTTATCTCCATGTTGTGTTTTGTTTTGAACTTTCATTTCAGTGTCAGAGCGGTTCAGGGACAGAAAGTCACGTGATTAACAGTCAGCCCGAGACACGCTGTGATTAATCACTAAACAACCTTCTGATCACGTGATCTCACTACTGAAGACGTTTTAAAGACGTTTCTCAAGCCCTGACTCTGTAAACCTCGTGTTTATTAGATGTTGATGCTGTTCCACGATTCCCAAAGTTTCAGTAAACACTAATCTGCACGTGTAAAGCTGTGAGTTTAAAATACATGTAGAACATCTGAGTTCTAAACAGTTCACTCTGATATGTTCAGTTTCAGCATTTTCACTAATAAACAGGGACGGATTAGGAGACAATGGGCCCCTGAGCACAGACACACAAACCCTCACCCTTATTTCAGTGTCAGAGATCAGAATTCAGCAGGACATGTTCATACAGTAAACATGCTCATAATTCAGTGTGAGTCAAACCCAGTGTTAAAGCGCCACCTAGTGTTAGTGTTAATTAATTACACGTCATCAGTTAACTACTTCCTGCATCTGGTTGTTTTTCCACACCTCTTAATTGCACTGGACTTTTTCCAACCTCCTCATAACCACGTGAACAAATTTGATGAGAGCACGAAATAATTGTTATAAGAATAATAAAAAAAGGAAGAAATCAGCTGAGCCCTGGCACTGTTTAGGAACAGAAACTTCAACTGAAGAGTCCTAAAACCTCCTCCATCACACATTAAATAAACTACAGTTATTAGTTCATAGAACACTTAAACTTGTCAGTGAAGTAAAAAGTGGATTAGGGCTGAATTAATTGTGAATAAATAAGTTATTTTTGTATAAATACTGGATGTAAACTATTCTACAAGTATCATGTGAGAAGATACAGGGCCGTGGTATAGGCGGAATAGGCTAATGCTATGGATTTTTGGTAAACAATTCATATCATTATCTAATTATTGGCTGCACACTTTCAGTAGTTGACCAGAAGGGGGCAGTCAAGGCTCCTGTATTATTCTGTGTGCACAAACACCAGTACATATCTCACACAGGGGCCTCACTGTGCGCGTGTGTGTGTGTGTGTGTGTGTGTGATTTCAATGCTGGATTACATGTGTCATAGTTTCAACATGCACTCATTCCCTAAGTGCATTTCTGATTTGATTTGAGTTGATTCGAAATGCCTTTTCTTCTCTTCATGTTCAGTTTCCTGATCTTCATGTACAACATGTGCATTAAAACGGTCCTCCTGCATCTATCATAGGTTCAAATGTCACCTAATTACATTAACCAAGTAAAGAATAAAACACTTTGCCATGCTGTTATAGAAAACTAATCAACAGTTAATGGCGTGATGCATTAATATAAACCTGTGATTTGCAGCTGCATTGCTGGCAGAGCTGATGTGACCTTCTGACCAATCACAATCCAGAATTCAACACAGTGGAGATGAATTTCTCTTACAACCCCATTTGTACTTCAAACAACCCGTGTAGCAATTGTCAGTAGAAAAGAGAGGAAGGAAGAAGTAAAGATATCGTGGAGAGTGAAAAACAGCAGAAACCATGAGACAGAGAATACCAGAAGTACAAGGCCAAGATAAAATCTTCAGTAGTAGTCTAAAAAGTGTCTAAAACCACTGATTATACTGACCTCTAAATGATACACAGAGTGCAAGGACAGGACTGAAACTATACAGCATTTTAAAGAAGATGGTTTAAACTACTGTATATCATGATACAGTAATTTAATTCTGGATACAGTTTCATGTTACAGAAATTTTACCTCTCTACGTCCACATCTTACCCCTACACACTTTCTCGCAGTGTATCTATCCATGGGTTTAGAGAAAAAAAAGTTGTTTGTAACTGTTGTATCGCTGTCCAGGTTTAATGTCTGTTTATTTGTCATTTTCAGTAATGTGAGAGAGGAAGAATAGGAAGTGGTCACAAGTGAAATGCGATGGAGAGATCACTTGCAGAGAGAGATAGATAGATAGATAGATAGATAGATAGATAGAGAGAGAGAGAGAGAGAGAGAGAGAGAAAGCAAAAAGGAGAGGACTAGGTGAGGAAGTTAAGACAGGATAACTGCTATATTCAGAAAAAACCTGTAATAATCTGCTTCTACTGTAAATAACAGCTGTGTTGTTCACATGGATTAATACTGCAGTGTGATACATGTATTTCTTGATGATTACACAATAATTACTTGTGTTATAATCATTTTGGGGAATGAAACACTGATTGACTTAAACTGTAAATGGTGAAGCTTCATTCACCAACTCAAGCCTCTCACATTTAGGAATTTGTACTACATGTAATCAATGAATAGATGTATAAATGTACATTTCACATTCTCACTGGGGCCTGAGCTTCACTGAGAATCACATCTTATGACATGACCGCTATAAAACACAGACACACCATGGTGAGGACGGTGGCCCTGGAACGCATCACTGAGCAGTGTTCATTACTGCTATTTGGTCCTGAGTCTTTTCTTGATAAAGCTGTGGCATGACCAGGAGTTGATAAGCCTGCTTACCTGCTACAGGTGAGAAAGCAAGTGAAAGTTGCCATGTCAAAGCACAGTGTCTCTGTGGTAAAAGGGAGCGATTTCAGATGAGTCATGTATAGAGTGGCTTTGAGACATACACCCAGTGGCCACTTTATTAGGAACTGTTTATGCAATTTATGCACGGCAGTGGTGTCTCAGTGGTTAAGGCTCTCTCCGGGTTACTGCTCAGAAATTCAGTGGTTCAATCATCAACAAGCTGCTACTATTGGGCCCTTGAGCAAGGCTCTGAACCCTCTCTGCTCCAGGGACACTGCATCATGACTGACCCTGCACTCTGACCCTTGCTTCCTAAGATGCTGGGATATGCAAAGAAAGGAATTTTACTGTACTATAATGTATATGTGACAAATAAAGGCTTCTTCTATTCCACCGGTTGATGTTTTTCTGATCTTTAATTGTCCAGTGTTGGTGAGTCTGTGCCCAGTGTAGCCTCAGATTCCTGTTCTTGGCTGACAGACGTGGAACCCGGTGTGGCCTTCTCTTACCTGCTTCTCTTCTGTTTTCTGCTCACCACAGTTGTAAAGAGTTGACATTTGAGCAACCGTGGCCTTCCTCTCAGCTGGAACCCTTCTCATCAATAAGGCATTTCCACCAGCAAAACTACTGCTCATTGGACGGTTTTTGTTTTTCACACCATTCTGTGTAAATCTAGAGAGTGCTGTGTGTGAAAAGCCCAGGAAATCAGCAGTCACTCACACCAGCCCCTCTGGCACTACTAACCATGCTTAGCTTTACTTTAGGTGAGTCACATCTCCCATTACTTCATTTTGAGTAAGTAGGAGCAATCAGAATGGCAAATGTACCTGTAACTCCATATGAATGTGAATCAAGTTTGTAAGTTTGTATAAGTTTGTGTTACTGACCGTATGATTGCTTATGCTTGCTGGATTAGGATCACGGTATCCAGTTTAAATTTCTACATTTCAGGCTATTTCAGCCTACACTGAAAAGCCAGAGGTCCCAGAAAGCTTTACTTTAAACTGTAACCCCCAATGTAACTGCTAAGCTTAGAGGAGTAATCAGGTATTGGGCTGTTTTCCCCCATGAGTCAACTGAGTCAGTCTTCACATTTAATCTAGTCACTGTTTTCTCTGTACATACTTATCTATCAATTACCTTACAGGATTTCCACATCCATAAAAACCCTGTTGATGATGTATGGTACCAAAGGACCGACCAAATAAGTATTTAGTTTTTTCAGGGAACACTGGACTAGAAAACAGCTCTACACATGTACAGACAGCTACACAACTAACCACAAGCTTTTTCTCAAACAAATGCAGCATCTGTCCATTTCAGAGAAAGACATACACAGTGGTTTGAATATTTTCCAACCGCAAAGCTGATGCTCAGCTATTTTCAATTCACCTCTAAAACAACCTCCCGTCCCCTCTTGCTGCACTGAAACCACACAAACAATCTTTATTTTCCATCGCTAGTCTTAGCTCATAGCCAGTGGTTCACTGAGGGCCGAACAACCAGAGCTAAAAAATACTAAATGGACATTATTTGTATAATTCAAGTTTAAAGGCTAAGATCCTAATAATAAATATAGTGGCATACAGAGCTTCTACTTAGCAAAGATTAAAAGTAAATCTAACCACCCTAAACAACAGACCCCCGAGCAGTCATAGCTGTATTCTCTAGACTTGACATTTGTTTTTTTTCTCACCCCCTTGCTAAAGTATAGCTATGGCAGAATGAAATGTTTCCATTGTTGTGGTGATCTCTCACTGCAAGTACAAGACATTACTATATTAGATATAAAGATATTAGAGTCTGGCTAATGTATTTATTTTCTCTCAACATGTTTAACCATGAAGTGCCTATGTGTTGTGCTAGTAACAGAAAATGACAGCTTTGCACTTTATTTTACATGGTTTTGCTTAGTTCTACCATCAGCAATATCAACTTGGAGTTTGGAAACACGCTTTACAGTTACAGCTTCAACGTGCACTGCAACACCATGAAGTTCATTAAGTTTAAACATAGGTTATGTAATAAATGAAACTCAGCATGGAGTATTTTTTCTAGTTCAACTAGTTGTTGGGAAATTATGAATACAAAAACTAAAAGTATTCATCTGGGGCTGCTGGTTTCTGACATGTGCTGAGCATTTGTTTAATTATACATAAGCATTAGGCCTTATGCTGCCAGTCAACATGTTTAAACGGGGTTGTTTGTCGTACAGTTGATATTATACAGCGTCAGTATCAACTGTAACAGAAATATACTGTATATTTATGTATTACAAGTGCCTCATTAGAGATCCAGATCTGCTTGTTCAGTTTTCAATAAAATAAAAAGTCAGAATTGGTGTTCAGTTTGCTTATACACAGTTGTGTTTGCATCTTCTAATTGTAGAGGATTAACTTCGACTGACTTCTTGACATATAACAAAAATTTTAATGTTTAGAAAATTGGCGGTGTATATTTTACTTTAGATGCTTTAGAACTAACATGTATTTTGCATTCTGAAAATACAGTCATGTGAAAAAATAAGTACACCCCATTGAAATTGTTGGTTAAAAAAAAAAATGAACATATTTGGATATTCAAACATTTTATCATCTTTTTCAATGATTTATTCAACAGAAATATCAATAGATGTGATATTCTTCTGTGGAAAAAGTAAGTGCACCCTTGGCCTCAGAAATTACTATAGCCCCATTTAGCAGAAATAACTTCTTGTTGGCGTTCTGCATAATTGTCCACCAGTCTCGGACATTGGCTTGCTGGAATTTTTGACCACTCTTCCATGCAATATTCTTTCAGTTGCATGATGTTTGAGGGTTTTCTTGTACAGTGAGGGAAAAAAGTATTTGATCCCCTGCTGATTTTGTACGTTTGCCCACTGACAAAGAAATGATCAGTCTATAATTTTAATGGTAGATTTATTTGAACAGTGAGAGACAGAATAACAACAAGAAAATCCAGAAAAACGCATGTCAAAAATGTTATAAATTGATTAGCATTTTAATGAGGGAAAAAAGTATTTGACCCCCTCTCAATCAGAAAGATTTATGGCTCCCAGGTGTCTTTTATACAGGTAACGAGCTGAGATTAGGAGCACACTCTTAAAGGGAGTGCTCCTAATCTCAGTTTGCTACCTGTATAAAAGACACCTGTCCACAGAAGCAGTCAATCAATCAGATTCCAAACTCTCCACCATGGCCAAGACCAAAGAGCTCTCCAAGGATGTCAGGGACAAGACTGTAGACCTACACAAGTCTGGAATGGGCTACAAGACCATTGCCAAGCAGCTTGGTGAGAAGGTGACAACAGCTGGTGAGATTATTCGCAAATGGAAGAAACACAAAAGAACTGTCAATCTCCCTCAGCCTGGGGCTCCATGCAAGATCTCACCTCATGGAGTTGCAATGATCATGAGAACAGTGAGGAATCAGCCCAGAACTACACGGGAGGATCTTGTCAATGATCTCAAGGCAGCTGGGACCATAGTCACCAAGAAAACAATTGGTAACACACTATGCCGTGAAGGACTGAAATCCTGCAGCGCCCGCAAGGTCCCCCTGCTCAAGAAAGCACATATACATGCCCGTCTGAAGTTTGCCAATGAACAGCTGAATGATTCAGAGGACAACTGGGTGAAAGTGTTGTGGTCAGATGAGACCAAAATGGAGCTCTTTGGCATCAACTCAACTTGCCGTGTTTGGAGGAGGAGGAATGCTGCCTATGACCCCAAGAACACCATCCCCACCGTCAAACATGGAGGTGGAAACATTATGCTTTGGGGGTGTTTTTCTGCTAAGGGGACAGGACAACTTCACCGCATCAAAGGGACGATGGACGGGGCCATGTACCGTCAAATCTTGGGTGAGAACCTCCTTCCCTCAGCCAGGGCATTGAAAATGGGTCGTGGATGGGTATTCCAGCATGACAATGACCCAAAACACACGGCCAAGGCAACAAAGGAGTGGCTCAAGAAGAAGCACATTAAGGTCCTGGAGTGGCCTAGCCAGTCTCCAGACCTTAATCCCATAGAAAATCTGTGGAGGGAGCTGAAGGTTCGAGTTGCCAAACGTCAGCCTCGAAACCTTAATGACTTGGAGAAGATCTGCAAAGAGGAGTGGGACAAAATCCCTCCTGAGATGTGTGCAAACCTGGTGGCCAACTACAAGAAACGTCTGACCTCTGTGATTGCCAACAAGGGTTTTGCCACCAAGTACTAAGTCATGTTTTGCAGAGGGGTCAAATACTTATTTCCCTCATTAAAATGCAAATCAATTTATAACATTTTTGACATGTGTTTTTCTGGATTTTCTTGTTGTTATTCTGTCTCTCACTGTTCAAATAAATCTACCATTAAAATTATAGACGGATCATTTCTTTGTCAGTGGGCAAACGTACAAAATCAGCAGGGGATCAAATACTTTTTTCCCTCACTGTATGTTCTGCCAGTTTCAAATCCCCCCACAACATTTCAATGGGATTCAAATCCAGGTTTTGACTAGGCCATTCCATAACCCTCATTTTTTGAGCCATTTTGTGGTGGATTTGCTCGTGTGCTTAGGATCATTATCCTGTTGAAAGGTCCACTTTTGGTTCAACTTCAACTTTTGGACAGATGGCCTCACATTATCCACAAGGAATAAACTCTTTGACATGATGCAGAATTCATAGTTGAATCAATGAATGCAAGCTGTCCAGTTCCTGAGACAGTGAAACAACTCCAAACCATAACATTTCCTCCACCGTGCTTCACAGTAGTATGAGGTGCTTCTCCTGAAAAGCTGTCTTTCATCTGCTCCAGACATCTCTGCTGCTACTGTGGCCAAACAACTCTATATTTGATTTGTCTGTCCAGAGCACATTATTCCAAAAGTCCTGGTCTCTGCCTATATGCTCACTGGCAGACTTTAGTCTTGCAAAGGCTTTTTCCCGACATGCCTTTTCTCTCATGCAGGTCAAATCTCTTTCTGACTGCAGACGCATGCACTTTGACACCAACAGTTGCAAGACTTACTAGCCGATACTGTGATGAAATTTTGGGCTTCTTGGAGACTTCTTTTTGCATCAGATGGGCTGTTCTTGGACTGAATTTACTGGGACAGTCCTGGAAAAATTGGCAGTCATTTGAAATCTGCACCATTTGTAAATGATTTTCATTATCGGGGAGTGATTTCAAATAATTTGTACATCTTTTTAAATCCCTTGCCAGACTCCTAGGCATCCACAACCTTTTTTTTCTGAAGGTCTTGCAGAACTCTTTAGATCTTGGCATGATGACACCACACACCCCAATAACAAAGGGAACACCAGACATTAGATATGAGAGGAGTATATATAAGATGGGTTCCTCCTGTACTCCTTCAGTAGGTTCTAATCACTGGGATCCAATCACCACCCAAGGTGTGATAAATGTAGGGGTGTACTTACTTTTTCCATGTGACTGATCTGTTTGTTGTTCATTTAAATTGTGAAAATTACTACAAAATGCCAGTTTTATGTGTCATTTGATAGTGTATCACCTTTATTAATAGGCACTGTTTCAAAGAGGATCAAATGTTTGCTTGTCCAAATGTGTCTAAAAAAACAACAATTTCCATGGGGTGTACTTATTTTTTCACATGACTGTATACTATAGCAGTCATACAACCAGCCTTGTAAAATGATATTTATTAACTGGGACAAAACACATGAATCACCAGAAAGATTAATCTTCAGCTGTAATCCCTAAAATATCACTTTCCCCCTTATAGTCCCCTTTCTATCTGGTGTTCATGAATACAAAACTTTACTGCATCTTTCTTCAGAAAAATGTAGACTTGTTACATAGTGAACTAAACGAATCAGATGCTCTCTCCGATTAATAACATTAAAGTGTAAGTGCTACAGGTAATGAAACAATATTGGGATTGTGACAAATTTATAGGTTAATCAAATGTTGTTGCTTATATACTGACCACACCCCCTACACACATATAAATCATCATTTGATTTGCCTGGCAGACAGTTTCCTCTTTCTCTCTCGCCTCATACACAACTGAAATGGTTCACTTTACGACTTTGCCTTTGTTTCTCTGCACCGTTGGTAAGTGTTTATCCTATTTAATTGGATTATTCAAAAAACAAGTATTGTAGAGACCTTTAAGATCTGCATTTTGTCTGAATATACACCACTGATGATGGCACAATAAAACTTCACAGCATGAGTTACTAATGGCATTACTATCTGTTAATGTCCTTTGTGAGCTAAAATAAAACAATTAAAATCAAAATATTTAAACTGCACAGTGTCTAGTGTTCAATACAGTCTTGTTTATATGAAATGTAAATAAAAAAACATTTATTTAGAAATATTCTTTAGAAAAATGTATTCTAAATGAGACATTTGTTTTGTGGGTTGCAGGTTTTATCTCAGAGACTCTGTGCTCTTTAACTTTGGAGGCAGAAGCTGGAGATAACGTCACTATTTGGTGCCAACATGGTCTGACTGATACAGATAAAATCTTCTGGTTTAAACACACAAGTGATTCAGTTCCACTTCTTCTAGGGTGTAAACAGTTTAGGACATCAGCTCCATCACCAACGTGTTACTTCTTTACTGAAAGTGAGAGAATAGTGATGTCTGTTCACGGCAAGAACACGTCTCTCACAATCACTGCAGTAAACGTCTCTGATACAGGACTGTATTACTGCAGCTTCATGAAACTGGACCAATTTAACTTTAGCAACTCGACCTCTTTACAAGTGAAAGGTAAATACATATAAAGTGAATAATTGCAGTAATTTGATTGAGATGAATCAGGTTGTAAAATAAATATTTCCTTTTTCAGGACATGATAAAACACTTTCTAAGGACACGGAAAGAGCAAATGGTTTGTCATTTCAATGGTTATAAATAAAAATAATGTTTACATGATTGTAGATGTTCAGCTCCATTTATGATTTTTAAATATTATTTTGTTTAAGGCAATTTGACCCCTTTCCAAGTTTCAGTCTGTTCTGGTGTGTTCTTCATTCTGTCCATGATACTTGCTCCGTTGATCATGATTCTTCTCGGTGTCCTGATTTTCAATATACTGAAGCACAGAAAAATGCACAGAGGTAAAGTTAAACTGTCAGATCTTCAGTTTAGTAACATTCCTGTTTTCTAACTGTAACAAAAAAATCTAATATATAATGGTAAATTAGTAAAACTTTGTGAAGGTTTTACATTTCTCATATGTTTTCTCTCTAGGTGATAAAACTGATAGACAAGACGATGAGGTAAATCTGAGGATACAAATTTCAAACCAAACAAAAAAAAAATAATGAAAGGCTTTCAGCTGTATTATGGTGTGGCTTTGCATTAGGTGTTGGACTGATTAAAGCAACTGCATTTTTTGCTCATCTGTAGTGAGGGTGATAATATTGGAGGGAACTGTATATAAAGGAATGCTTTGAATTCTCCTTGTAGCTTATGTTGAAAGAAGTTTCCTTCTTTGCAGCAGTGAAACAGCAAAGAAATCTGACATATCTTCTGTTTCATTGCAGGAACAAGAGTCTGATTCAGTGAATTATGCTGCTCTACACTTCTCTAATAAGAAAACCAAGAGGCCAGGGAGACGCAGTCAAATGGAGGATCCCCACGTTATATATTCTGGCATCAAACAATGATTTAGCAATACCGAGGTAACATGTATACATAATTAAGCATGTAATCTATTGTTTATTAATGGTGAACAATGTTCAGGTGATGGAGGAAATGGGATTTGTTTAATGCTTTCATCATAACAGAAAATACATTTATGATTTTTTATTCATGAATTTATGCATAACGACAATATGGTAACTGTGTAGATCTGTGGTAGAATTGATCGATCAAAATTATATTAAGCTAATGTTTGCAGTGACTTTATTTTAATGCCTGTCAATATGGTATTCAATGTAATAAAATTCACCTTCAGTAAGAAACGTTCTTTTTTGCCTTTGGGATATAGAAAACCACTTTATTAATGATAAAGAGGACAAAAATTGGAGTTTAATGTTATGTGTGTCCTAGTTTTGTGAGTCAGACCTCTAGCGTTTACTAGAAAGTCTGGTACATTTTAATAATATACATTGACAAGAAACAGCTACTTTGACAGGAAGACGCCATTTGACAGTAACTGCAGCCAGTCAATCACACAGAAAACTCTGTGCTCAGATTTTACCCTGAGTATTACTTTTACTTACCTGTTACATATTCAAATTCAAATACAAATACAACAAATAAAACAAATAAGTTTTAAAGTAGTAAATCTTTCTTAGTCTAGATACTGAATTTAGACTTTAAAACTCCTCTAAAAAGCTCATTGAGTCACAGGGTGAAAAGTTTTGTTTACATGGTGCAATACATGGTATTGCTGTTCATTAGTGACATCCAGAAAATGTTACACACTAGAAACACACAACCTTCATTGGATCTGGAGGCTGAAATTAGATTATTTTCCGGTTTCATAATTGAATTTTATGTTTCAGTAATTACATTCTCGTATTTGTAGATTGTGCCTTGATGCACGCTAATATCACTTACACAGGGCTGTAAACAGAGGAAAAACTATTTCTTTCTTATGCCATTATATCTATCTCAAGTATTTGACTTTTGTATATTGGACAAATTGTAATACACTAAAATACTTAATCAAGTAATATGAAAAATATTTTTATGCAAATAAAAAAAATTGCATTATCTCCTCATTCTCAAAACCTCTCAAAAATATACGACTGAAAAAGGTAACTTCTAATTAATTTTATTTAATTGTTGGGTTACATTTTATTTAAGTGGTGTAAAGTTTTTTTTAATAAAATTTTATTTTTAATAAAATAAAAAATATAAATGAGTAAAGTGTGCAATATTTTCTTCTTACGGTTACTGTTACTGGTATTACTGTACATACCACTACTATATAAGTCTTGTATTTCTCAGTCATATCTTTATTCATGAGTATTCATGATTTAAGTGTTGAGTGCAGTACAGACTACTACATGTAACATGTCCAATTTTTTCTGTTTTTTTTAAACCTTTAAACCTCACAATCAATATAATTATTTTCCCTAATCATAGTTCCTTTCAGGGAATTAGGTGGCTTAGCGGTTAGCACGTTCTAGCACGTACTTTCAGGAGCACGTTCGCCTCACACCTCCAGGGTCCGGGGTTCGATTCCCACCGGGGAATGTCTAAAGTGTCTGTAGTGTATGAATGGGTGTGTGAGTGTGCATGTGATTGTGCCCTGCGATGGATTAGCACCCTGTCCAGGGTGTACCCCGCCTTGTGCCCCCTGAGATAGGGAGGAAACCCCCGCAGCATGGGGAGAACATGCAAACCCCGCACACACAGGGCCATGGCGGGAATCGAACCCCGGACCCTGGAGGTGTGAGGCAAACGTGCTAACCACGTGCACCCTGTTTACCAACATGTCTCTATTATTCATCAATCTTGGTGCAAATATAAATTTTATCAAATCAGATGAATCTCTCACTGCAAAATCACACTGATAGTTTCACTTAGCCTATGTGTACAGCTCTTTTAAAGCACCAGACACTGAGCTAATACAAACAGAGGGAAGCCCATGTGTCTCTTGGTGTTTATTATACGTTTGTGTATAAAGTATTTTAATAGGATGAAAGATTAACGCTCATTGAACAACGAGCATTTAGTGTGGGTGTGTGCAGAGGAAGAAAAAAAAAACATCTCGTTGTTTATTGGACATTATCATGCTGGAACAGGTTTGGGCTTCTTAGTTCCAGTGACGGTACACTATAATGCTACAGCATACAAAGACATTCTATACAATTGTGTACTTCCAACTTTGTGGCAACAGTTTGAGGAAGAAACACATATGGGTGTGATGGTCAGGGGTTCACACACTTTTGGCCATATAGTGTATGTCTGCAGACTACAGACGTAGTCTTGGATTTACATCCCAAGAGGGTGGCTACCAGCAAGTGAAGGGATTAGAGCTAGGTTTAGAGAAGATAGTCAATATTTCAGTTGCACCCCTTTGAAGCTGTACCACCTCTTTGGAGCTGGCTCCTGGATGCAGAGACACATGTCTCCTACTTTCTGGCAAGCTTTCTATCTTCAGTCTAATGTAACAGAGTAAGCAAGTAGATTTTCATTAAAATACCTTGGAGGATGATCATTTAAGGACAATAAAAAACAGTTTTATGATATATATATATATATATATATATATATATATATATATATATATATATATATATATAATTTTTTAATCATTATATTAAAGCTACAGTACTGAACTTTTGCCTCTCTATCGCAATCTCTGTTTGAAACATAAAACTGCAAGTAACTTGAAGAGTTTATTTATTTATTTATTTGTTTGTTTGTTTGTTTATTTTAACGTGGGTTGTGCTTCACCACTGCTCCTTTGCGTGGATGAATCTGATGGTTTGAGGTCCACTTATCAGAGTTGCCAGTTCCGTATAGAATAAATGACTTTGGGCTTCTTTTTTTCTGAAGTCACTTGAAAAATATGGTTTTTCAAGTGGTTTCTTGTTAGGGATATGGTTTCTTGTTAGGAAAATCTGATAAGCAACACTGTCTGCTCACAGCCTCACAATAATATCAGTGCTGCAGTGTATTTTATCCTCCCACAGTTATTACAAGTTTATAACAACAAAACAAGCATACCAAACTCATATATACTAATAGTAGCAATGGTTGTAATATAATCTCTTTTTCCAGCTCTCCAATCATATTCTGCTGCAGCTGATCAGAGATGAGAGGATAGTGCCTGTCCTCCCAATAAACTTTGTTGCCGTTTGATGATTTTTTAAAATTAAATGAATTATGTTTTTGCTTTCAAACTGCGAGTGGTTTCAGTTTAATATGTCACAGGATCATTTATTGAGTCTGTTTACACTGAGGCCATAACAGGCTATAATAATATTGGGTTTGTTTTTGATGCTGCAGTTGCTTATTTGGAAGATCAGCTGTCCTTCCTGTCTCCCTGTAGCACCGTCTCAGGTGTCTTACATTACAGACATTACAGTTTATTGCTCTGAACACATCTGCAGTCCTCATGTCTCCCTGCAGCAGGTCTTTGGCATGTTCACACAGGTGAGCAGGAACCCTAGGCATCTTTCCTCTGGTGTTTTCACAGTCAGTAGAAAGGTCTCTCTAGTGTCCTAACTTATTGTAACTGTGACCTTAATCACCTTCCACCTGTACACTATTCATGTCTTAAGGACTGTTCCACAGGTGCATGTGTAATAATTGTTTATGGTTCATTGAACAAGCATGAAAAACATCATTTAAACCCTTTCCAGTAAAGATCTGTAAAGCTTGTTTGGATTTTATAAAATGATCTTTAAAATACAGTTTCCTGAAAAGGGGACGTTTCTTTATTTTGCTGTTATGAGTGGACCTCATAACAAAGACGTGAACGTGAAGCCAATATGTCACCGAGGCCCTCTAGTGGCTGGCTGCAGTAAAACAATTTAACCAAGCTGATTCTTATGTTAATGAATGGTGACTGAGCAAAACTTTCATTTTAAGTCTCCGCAAATTCTTTTAGGGAATAGAGTTATCATTTTTTTAATTTAACTCAATATGTCCCTCAAATTTTTTTCCTTATGAGTGTGGATTTTTTTTTAAATTAGTTATTTGGTGATTAATAAAATACTATGATGGTCCCATGAACACACATTTCCAACACATAGCCGAAGCTCTTGACAGTTCTGTAGCAAAGCCCATTGTTCTGCTGTAAACTATTTTAACAGACCCTTAGCAGGGAATTCTTCACAGTTTTTCTGGTATGTTGCTAATTTTTTTTTTATGTCTAAGCTACCTCGTTGCACTGATATTATATCTAGCAAACCACCATGAGTGAACAAAGTGATGGCATAAACCAAGGCAGCTAACACTAGTTAAAATTAATAACAATCTACAGTTTACTGAAAGACATTAGTGAATACTCAAATTATTGAATAATTAATAATACTGTAGCCTACTTGTCACTTTGAGTTAGCTAATGCGCTGTTTTAAGTTGCACTTCATCGTGAACGCACGTGCAGAGGTGGGTAGAGTAGGCAAAAATTCCACTCAAGTACAAGTAAAACTGCTGATAAAAATAATCAGTCAAGTAACCGTAAAAGTAATAATGTTAATAATTACTTGAGTAAGAGTAATAAAGTATCCGATGAGTAAACTACTCAAGTAGCATGTTGCTAGTTACTTGGGATCTGATTAAAATGAAAGGAAAATCCTGAATCTCAGACTACATGGAGCACTGTAAGTCACACCTCTTCCTGAAAGTCTGTTCTATTCTGTTAATATGATATAAAACCTGGGTTCAAGATGAAGCAGCACATCCCAGTCCTGTGATGGGTACAATAACACACAACCTGTCATTTTCAACACAAAATCTCACTCACACACCACAAAAAGCAAACATTTTCCCATCAGTTGACTGTCTTTACTTTCACATGTTAACAACATTAACTTTTCAGCATCTGCATTTAAATAAGACAACAGAGAACAAAAGAACAGACTATGGAACAGAACAGAAGAGAAAGTGTGTGTGGAGAGAGAGAGAGAGAGAGAGAGAGTGTTTGTGTGTGTGTGTGTGTGTGTGTGTGTGTGTGTGTGTGGGCTGGCCTGCCTCAGTCAACATGTTCTATTCTTCCCCCTCTTCGGCCATTATCTTCCGGGACCGAGGCGCTAAAAAAGTGAGCGGTTGTTGTGCATGCATTCAGGCCCCAAATACATTCCATTTAGGATCCAAATAGTTCACAAAAAAACAGTAAATGCGTTCATTAGAGCAGGGGTTCCCAAACTTTTCCAGAGCAAAGGCCCCCCAAATGGCATTAACATTTGACCGAGGCCCCCCTTTTGCAAGATGTCTTTAAAACACATTAAAAATACAGACTTCTGAATATATCCCCCTTTTTTATTAATAATTACATCTTACATCTTTACATTACATAACATTAGGAATTGATTGTGTGTGTGTGTGTGTGTGTGTGTGTGTGTGTGTGTGTGTGTGTGTGTGGTTGTCTGAGAGTGAGAATTTATTTTTCACACCAAATTGTTGAGGTCCCCGGGCGCCACCTGGCGGCTCCCACTTTGAAAACCACTACATTAGACCAAAGCACAACAGTGCAGTATTACAAACTACAAACAAACAGATAACTTAAAAATCCATTGACAGCACCAACCTGTTGTTCTCCGACCTAAACAATCAGACAGACTGATTAAGAAAAATGAACAACTGAACGGACTCATTAAACCCGTCCAAAAGGGGGAAAGTTTTTCAAATGAGAACAGTGCATTACTGAACCAGGTTATACGTTACACAACAAACGCCATTTAGATTATTTAAAGCTTCATCATCCTTGCCTTTTCTTTGGCAAATCTGGTGACTACCTTGTCCTTGTCAGCGGCAGTTTCCTGTTCGATGCAGAGCAGTGCTAAATTTGACAGACGCAACTCACCCATGCTTGACCACAAGTAACTTTTGGTGAGTTTCAGTCGGCCAAAAGTCCTCTCTGCCTGTTACTGTTCTAAAGGGAAATGACGCATATGTAAACACATTGCAACGCACAATTTAGTAGCCTGCGATGTAATGATAGTTTCTTAGCCAATTTTGTAATAAAATGATCTGGAATGGACAGTATTGTTCAGGATCAGTATCGTAACTGATAATTATCCACGTTTTCATACTCAACTTTATTTACACAGAAAGGGCAAAGTTGAGAGTTTGAAGAACCAGGTGATTCAGGATTTACAGGAGTTTTCAATAGAAACATTGACAAATAGTTACCCGTATGACTGTATTGTCCTTCATTTTACATCACTGATCCTGGGAATGCCCACGCAAAAAACAAAGTATTCTGCGCATGTTCGGTGACCTGTATTTTTTTTCGGAAGGGGGCGTCTTTTCCACACCTCCAGAAACGCCCATTGTACATTGCAGTATGGAAACCCCTGGAATTTAGTGAATGCCACTATAAACACCGGAGACCGGAAATGTAAAACAGGCTTCCGGTGTGAGCCAGGTGAGACTTCCTCGTTCAGGAAAAAGGTGGAAACAGGGATACTAATCAAGGGGGAAACACAGATCAGGTGAGTGTGATTAACAGGAGGAATAGCATGTCACATAACAAGGTCATGTGATCTAGTAGCTTAAAACAGAAAGTAAACGTTCAATATATTTAATATTCAAGATGCTGCACTATTTCTAGGTCCCTATATAGATGTAAACAAAAACTGCTTTTACAAAAGGTCAGATTTTTCTCATGCCTAATCTCTTTTATTGAAGCGTATATTAGCGTATATATATTCAGATGTCAGTCCAATGGATTTGATCTAACAGCTCATCAGGTTTTGCATAAACTTGTGGAGTCTGTGTGAGCTCGAGTGCACACCGTCTTTAAAACAAAGAGGACATACCAAATACTCTGAAATTCATGTAAATATTTCAGAGATTAGTAGTTGTGGTTGTGGTTAATAAATCAGAATACCATCTATGTATGCAATTACAAACTTGCCTAGCACATTGCAGAGCACATCATTAATAAGGAATTTAAAGACTGAAGAAGCACAAGAGTGCCTGTTTAGCATTTTTTAATTAATTCTTGAAGTAGCCAGAGGTGGTGCTAAAGACCGTTTTCCACTGGTCCCCTTTATGGATGTGGATCAGGTTATAAGCACTGTGCAGGTCCAGCTTAGTAAATGTCTTGGCATTGCAGAGATGTTTCAGTGCCGAGGAAACCAGAGGTAATGGATAGCGGTACTTCACTGTGATCTGATTTAGCCTCAGTAATCAATCGTTTGATGGCAAACAAACACGGCTGCATCCGAAATCACGTACTTACCTACTATATAGTAGGTGAAATACATGTATCTCGGCTACTATATAGACGGTACGTATGCGATTTCGGACGCAGCCCATGGCTTCAAGCAGTCGTCTATTAGCACGTATAGCATGACAAATAAATAAACGCACTTAAAGAAAAATTAAAAATGAAACACCCGAAACTGTATACAGTACCATAACGAAGAAGAACGTTGGACGGCGTGGCGTGGGGATGTAATGATATAACATGTAAAACGGGAAAATGAAAGGAATATTCTAAAAGCAACTCAAAAACACCTTAATCATAATATTGTCTTATTCAGAATAAGGTCAATAATTAGATTACTGCTGTCCGTGTAAATGTAGTCGTTGAAAACAGGAAACAAAACAAGAATAACGACATTGACGGGACAAAAAGACAAAAACATGTGTACATAGACTCAGTGTCAAGATGATACCTCCATAATAAAGCTCCTCAGCAGACCTTAGTACACTTTACAGCCATCTAGGTCTCTATAAAATCTTTCCAGAACAGCGATATCATTTTGTCTTTGTAGTCCATCAACACATGGAAGTAAACTATTTAAAGAACTGGATAAAATTGCCTTCTTTACTTTTCCAGTCCAAGAATAACAAAGCTTGGAGTATGAGATAATTAAAAAAAACTTTTTAGAAGTAATTTTGGGATTTTGGAAGCAAGAAGATGCCTTTGCTGTATCTTTTGTGTCCTGTAGAGAACACAAGAAATAACAAGTTCCATCCATCCATCCATTTTCTTTACCACTTATCCTTCACAGGGTCGAGTTTATTATTACTAATAATTACAGCAGTATGTATTTCACTGTGATGTCAAACGCATTTATGGATGTTACTCTAGAAGCTGAAAAACAAAACAAGAAGTTGCATATATTAAGCAATATAGAAATACATCAGATTTGTTATTTTAGACGCTTCATGAAACATAATGGCTATTACATAAGAACTGAAGCTTCAGGTTCAGTCCACAGGCTATGCAGATATGCATGCTTACTTTACTTCCACTTTCAGGCGAAACCTGTATGTTTCAGTTCTTCTAGAAAATGATGACGCGGCCTGAATCCTGAATTCTCATTGGTCAAATGTAACTTTCACAGCGACTCATTTCCGCACAGCGCGCGAGCTCCTCGTCTTATGGAAAAGATTTGCCGAAAATATTAAAACTAAAGCTTTTTGTTTTTTCGTAAACATTTGTTTGTTTAGGACAGTAAGATGGAGCACGGCAGAGCGCTAATGAACATTCTGCTGTTTCTCACATATTCTCCTCATCTTACATCGGCAGGTGAGTTTAGAAACATAAACCAGACAATAATTAGCAAACTGCGTTACATAAATGTTTGTCAGTATTCACATTAGATTACGTCTATGTAAATAAATTATCTCAAAGTAGTCTAGTGAAGTTCAATATTACGTGTTTTTTAAACAAAATGTTTACGTGAAGCGTGTTTATCCATGTTACTGCAAGTCTCTACGCAGTCTTCCATGACTAGAGAAACACAGATCTGGTCATCAAACATTGTTTTACTTACTTTATATTATTAGTAGAATTGTTAGAAGTTAACCTTTTATATAGTTTTATAATTATGGTAAAACACGGTACACTCTAAAACTGGCTGCGTTGAAAACACCCCAGATTATCTGTTTTTAACCAAAGGCCTGGGTAACTATTGGACAAAACACGCGTTGACCCAACAAGGCTATTATTATTATTATTATTATTATTATTATTATTATTATTATTATTATTGTTGTTGTTACTATTATTATTATTGTTATTGATGTTGTTGTTGTTACTATTATTATTGTTGTTGTTGTTATTATTATTATTATTATTATTATTATTATTAACTACAACAATAATCAATATCCTATGTTTATTGCTGATGATATTTTATTATCAGAGCTGGCAAGCATTACACATTTTGCGTAAGCGCTGCAAAAACATCAGAATACACTAGTGTTAGAGTGTAAAGGTGTAATGTTTATATGAGAGTTGAAGCCGTGAGTGTGTGTGAGACCCAGTCACTTCCTTTATTATAATAATAAATACCACCTGTTCATCAGCGCTCACTCATGACACGTAAAAAAGGGGGACCACATATGAAAAGTACTGTAGTTCTTACACTGTTCACCAGATTTGGATGTAAATACCCTCACATCCAATAACTTTGAGGTCATGTTCACTATTTCAACTCTAATGTCGTGTGCTAAACATCTAAATTAGCAATAACATTGCCTATGTTCAAATATTTATGTATTTGACTGTATTTAACACAATAAATACCTTCACTGCATGACATAAAAGTGACATCTTAAGTTTAATACCGAGCTTTCATACTGTAATAAACATCTAATGATCTACATAGCCAGTCTATCTAACTCAGCTGGTTAATGGCATACTGTACATCAGTTATTTACTCAGTTATTAGGTGAGGGAATCGGATTCTGAATTTGGCCAAATTTATATAACAAAAACTCTGACATGAAGGAAAATAATACATTATTAATTACATAATGTCTATTTGTTTTATTTTATGTTGGATGAGTGTTACTAAAACAATGTAAACTTTTACAGTGACACACTCTCTGCAGTACTATTACACTGCAGTCACACCAGGAATAAATTTCCCAGAGTTCACGCTTCTCAGTCTGATGGATGGAGAACAGATTGAGTATTATGACAGCAACATCAAGAAAGATATCCCAAAGTCGGAGTGGATAAAGAGAATGTATGATGAAGATCCAGATTACTACAACAGAAACACCCAGGGTGCACAGGGTGCTCAGGAAGGCTTCAGAGTAAATGTGGAAACACTGATGAAACGCTTTAATCAGACTAAAGGTGAGACTGACACACTTAGAGATTTTATCACTCATACACACACACATAAATTGTGAAATCAGTTAATAAAATTCAGAAATGACTATTTAAAATTTTAAAGATAATGACACAAATAACGGAGCAAAATGTTATTAAAAACATTTCATTTATTTTCCTAATGACTTGAAAAAGAAAGGGCATGACCATCTTAACTAACCCAACTTCTGTTTATTAACCTCTGCCTGGGAGGGAGATTAGAGTTAGGTACAAGTACAGGTTTAGTGAATAAACAAAAGTAGCAATCCGCCTAAAGGGCAATATCACATATATAATAAAAAAAAGTATGGTTTTGGACCTCAGTTCCACATGGACGTTCTCGCTGTGGTTGCTGGGACTACTGTTGCTGCGATGTGTCACGTTTCAAGGACGGGTTCGGAAGCAATCGCAGATAATTAACGTTTATTATATAAACAACAAAACAAAGACACTAAGACAACTTGGCAAAATACTGTGGCAAGAAACAAAACACGGTGACATGGAACATGGTAATCTAGGACAACAAAAGACAGACAAACACTGCAAACAATGGCTATATATACACACACACAAGTGTGCTCATTACCAAAACGTGAATCAGGTGCAGGTGGTCATGTGACATGTAGTGCAGTGCAGTGCAGTGGCTGATGGGAACTGGAGTCCAGAGTTTCCTGATATATGACAGAACCCCCCCCCCCCCCCCCCCTTCCGCCCAAGGGCGCTTCTCCTGGAGTGGCCAAAAATACACGCCCTCCATCTGGTGGACCTGGCCCCCTGGGTAAAATGTCCCCAGCAAAACTAGGAGGCTGAGCGGCGTCCACAGCGGAGCTGGGAGACAGAGGGACATACTCAGCAGTGCAGGAAAGCAGAGCGGCATCCTCGGCAGGGCAGGAAAGCAGAGCGCCGCACTCGGCGGGGCAGGGAAGCAGAGCGCCGCACTCGGCGGGGCAGGGAAGCAGAGCGGCGTCCTCGGCAGGGCAGGGAAGCAGAGCGCCACACTCGGCGGGGCTGGAACTCAGAGCGACGTCCGCGTGGCGAGACAGCAGGACAATCTACATAGAGGACACAATCACAGGACACAGAAATCGCAGGACACAATCACATGCACATTCACACATCCATTCATATGGACATTTTGGACATGTCAACAAGCCTACAATGCATGTCTTTGGACTGGTGGGAAGAAACGGAAGTACCCAGAGGAAACCCCTGAAGGATTGGGAGAACATGCAAACTCTACACAGTCAGGGCAGCGGCGGGAATCGTACCCTCAACCCTGGAGGCAAACGCATTAACCACTAAGCCACCATGCCCATGTCTATTTCTAATATTTATTTGTATAATAATTGAATGAAACAAAAGAGGAGATCATGAGTTTTTCTCACAACCCCATTTGTAAATCAAGTGACCCCACTTATATAAAAGGGTAGTAAAGTATTCATCCTGAAGAGTTTCAGAAAACTGATGCTGGAAAAAATTCTTCATGCGACACTTTTTTGAAAAAACTGTTAGAAGAGGGCTCAAAGTAAAGAAGTAAAGTTCTCAACCAGGATGTTTTAGAATCAACCAGGACAATTCAGATGTTGTGTCATCCTGCCAGACATGTCTGAAAAAACTGTAGAGGTATCCAAAGAAACCACTGATGCCACATCTGGTTCCACACACACCTTATTGTATAGTAGGTGCTGACCTATTCACCTGTAACGTAAGAGGATTTTTTTAATTGCCCCGGCTATTACTCATTATACCGAGAAGTGCATGTGTTGAACTCAACTACAGCAGAGAGCATCATCACATGCATGAAGTTCATCTCCTCCAGACATGGAGTACCAACAAATTACCAGACATTTACTGATAATGACCCATGATTCACCAATGCTAGTTTCAAGAACTTCTCTAAAGCATGGGGATTTAGACGCGCCTTATCACCTTGAGTCACTCTTCAACATTGAGTGATTTCCATAATTTTTGCCTCTACTTCATCTGGAAAAAATATGCCATTAATTAAAACGATTTAATTTAACTTGTTTGAGGTATGTTTCACAAAAATTGGTTTGTGTCATATCTGTGATTTGTTTATTTACTATGAAGTAAAAAAGCTGGGTGAGCATCCTCTACATGTGGTGAGTCCATAATTTTGCCAGGGGTTGTATTAGAACAAACTTTTAAAAAGACAGGAGACAAAATGAAGAGTAAAGTGTAGTGTGATGTTTGAATGGGGTGTCTAGATGGAGATGGAGCTCAGCTGAACCTCATAACACTCATCTGTGTGTGTGTGTGTGCGCGTGTGTGTGCGTGTGTGTGTGTGTGTGTGTGTGTGTGTGCAGGAGTTCACACAGTGCAGGTGATGTACGGCTGTGAGCGTGATGATGACGGCACCACTAGAGGATACTTGCAGCACGGTTATGATGGAGAAGATTTCATCAGTCTGGATCTGAAAACTCTCACATGGATCGCTCCGACACCTCAAGCTCTGATCACCAAGAACAAGTGGGACGCTACAGGAGCTGAGGCTAATTATGCAAAGAACTACCTGGAGAACACCTGTATCGAGTGGTTACAGAAGTACGTGGGTTATGGCAGAGAGA
>NC_071276.1:1483499-1515999 GCF_023375685.1 Ictalurus furcatus
ACCGATTGTGATTTCCTCAGGCTTGAGATGTAATTGTGTTTAAAGCGTTTTGATGTAAACAGTATCAGTGTGATTATTGTAGTGAATTTTCACACAGCTGCAGTTGAACATCATTATATTATAGTGTGTTTGTTTCAGGAGTGTGTATGAGCTTCTTTACTCTCTACATTTCTAAAAATTGGACTAAAGTGTAAAAGAACAGGAACCGGGATCTTCAGATCTGATCCGTGTTGAACAGATTGGACTAAAGTGTAAAAGAACAGGAGTGAACACAGCAGAAGCAGGAGTTCATGCTGATGATCAGCACTCAAAGCTTTTCTTTTCTCCACACGTGGAAAACACAAATCTACTAAATGTCACGGCACTGACTCCATGATTTTTTACTGAACTCAGTTTAAAGCAAAAAAAATAATCCATTCAATACGTTTTCACATTTCTACAACCCAAATCTCTCCCACAATCCCTCTGTTCTGTCTGTGTAATAACCAATAATGTCTATTTTCTTCAGTCTGTGTGCAGAGCTTTATTTTACAACTGTGTCCAATTTATTATCAGAGGAAAACAATCTTGTGAGACTTTAAAGTTAAAACCATTTTTATTGAATATTTTTTATAATAAAAGACTTAACACCGACACGTTACAATGATTTCTGATTATTATTATCATTATAATGTGATATAATGTGAGACGTTATATGATGATTATTATTATAATGTGATAGTTTTCAGATAAAAGCTTTAGTTTACGGTGGTAATATTTCACACACTGCATCACTCCAAAGATGAACTGTAAAAAACTCTTATGAATTCGGGTTAGAATTGACGTCTTAACCGTAATAATGAGAAAAAAGAGAATCTAGTGTATATGTATTAGTGAATAACTCCACAAACCCAGTCCAGTCACACAGTCCTTCATATTAAAAAGGTTTAGGAAAGATTCTGATGGAATTCCTGCACATGTCCTTGTTCACTAAACTCTGCTCTTGATCTAGAAGTTCAGTGTGTGTTCAGGATGTGACCTGATATAGTTGATGAACATCTGCATCTACACTCTGTAGTAAAAACCATCATCTGGAACAGAAAACTCGCCTCAGTCCCCTTCTTTCTGTCCACAAACCAGTGGCTTTCCTTTCAAAGGGAACTTCGACGTTGCATTTAGCATAACACTATGGGAGCGCCTCTCACGCGTGACCGATATCTGAAGCTTGTGTAAAATCATGCCTATTTATAGGCCTGCTATGATCAGGTGACGTGGCAATTAAGCGTGTCGTGTGATATAAATATGGCACCTGTGAACCGTGCCATCGGCCTCTATTATCTTCAGCGAAAGACTGCATGTCAGTTGTTTGTGTAAAGAAACAAAAGACGCATCATTTCCTCGCTATCTTTTCTCAAAATCTCCAGAACTTTTCTATCCCTTTAAAAAAAGAAGAAAAAAAGGAATGAGCAAGAGCGAAAAATATGAGTGAGAGAATTCAGGAAGTGTGTTACGGCTTGCTCCCGTTTCATCACGGGGAATAGTGCACACTTTCTGGGTGAAGTGTTTAGCGGTGTAGCATGCGATGGCAGCCCTCGAGAGGCTGCGCATGGTAACGCCTACATTAATCAGCTCGGCTCGCAACTCGTGCTCTTCTCGGAAGCCGAAGCGAGTTGGGTTTCAGAGCCTCGTGGACTTGGGCTGGCCGCTGCCGAGGCAGCTAGCCGTCTCAGGTCCAGGGGATCTCTTATGGATCCGGAAGAGGAGCCGGAGACGAGCGCTGCTCTATCTCTTGCTCTGTCTTCCGGGTTCGGCTCTCCGCTGGATTTGGGACCTCCTCCTTTCGCTATGGAAAGCCAAAAGAGAAAAGAAACACACGCACAAAAATAATAGTAATAATTCCTCTCTGACTCCGAGGAGCCAGAAGGATGTGCTAAAAACTGAGAGCAGCATATAAAGAGCTGTTTGAAGTGATTACTAAGGCTGGATGAGCCTTTTTCTCCCCAGTGAAAGTAAATCCCTCACACTGCAGAAACTCCCCTTTCTTCAAGACAAAATATCAGGCTTCTGGAGGAAAACCATGCATAAGTCGTATTTATAACCCCACAATGTTGGATTATTCAGCCATTGTGGGGCATGAACGGCATGGCTATTTAGCTATACTGAAGGTGGAGGAGGTGCTTGCAAGCTACCTCTCTCCATTGATGGCAGATAATTTAGGGGGGCCAGGTTTGCCATCCAAACCACAGTGTAAGGCCACTGTGGCATTGGTGGACAAGGCCTATGCGGTAGTAGTCTTGCTTGTGGGTCACTGTAGACAATGACAGTGTTGCAGACCTACCAAGCAGATCTGCTGTGTGAGCTCGACATATGGCGGCATTCAGCCAGTTCCTTCCCTGTTGTCTCAAGCTCACCCGGGCATCCACGAGTAGAGCCCGGGCCAGCACTAGTGTGAGGGAGACCCAGAAGGTGAGTATGGCAGCCCGCCAACCCCCGCAGACAGCCAGGGGAACCGGGCAGCCACAGTCCTGGCCTGCTACTAGGCCTGATCTGAGAATGGTCATAAAGGCCAAGCAGGCAAAGAACAGCGGTCCTGAGGGGACGTGGAGGGGCGTATCACGGGACATGTGGTTGTTAGGGCAGTTAGCCGCCCGTACTACTGTAGGGCCTCCCCTAGCCAAGGCTGTCCCAAGTTTTCAATGTTCTGTGGTCAGCAAGCTGTCACAGGGCAACGAAAATCTGATGCTTTCCCTCCAATAGAATGTGGAATAGTTAACATCATTAAAAGACAGTCTGGCAGCATGGAAACTACTGCCAAATGTGTCTCCATGTTTTCTGTCTACCGTAGAAAGGGGTTACTGGGTCCAGTTTAGAGCTTGACCCCCCCGGTTGAGAGGTGTGCTCACCACAGTAGTCGGCACAGACCAGAGCCCGACAGTGCAGGAAGTAAGATCCCTCTTAGACAAAGGGGCCATAGAACATGTACCCCGTTCCCTGAGGGAGGGAGGTTTTTACAGCTGTTATTTCCTGGTCCACAAAAAATTATGCGCAAAAAAGTATGCGGCCAATTTTAGATCTGCCTCATCTGATCTGTACTCTTCAGACATACAGGTTCAAGATGCTGATGCCCAAACTTATTACTCCACAAATTCAGTTTGAGGACTGGTTTGTGACGATAGATCTAAAAGGTGCATATTTCCACATATAAATATCATTAGCTTTATCCCCTCGCACCTTCACAGAGTGCATTGATGTCACTCTGGCTCCAGTGTGACTCCAGGGCATCCGTGTACTAAACTATCTGGACCACTGGTTAATTCTAGCACGATCCAGGGAACTGGCCGTTCAACATCGAGATGTTGTTCTTGCCCACATGAAGAGCTTGGGGCTCAGGTTGAACCTCAGAAAAGTATGCTTTCCCCAGTGCAGTGGACAACTTTTCTAGGGGTTATAAGGATTCTACTATGATGAGGGCGTTTCTATCCCCAACATGCGCAGGCTCAATCCTAGCAACACTGAGCAAGATAAAGCTGGATCTTGGGAGACTATTGGAGCTATTACTATTATGGGCCTATTGCACAGGTCTATTGTTAAGTGGTAGCTGAGAAGTTGGGGGTTTTGTCCAAGGACAAAGCCTCTGAGAGTAATCAGTGTCACGCGGCGATGCCTACGTGCTCTGAGAATTTGAGTGTCTCCGGTTTCTAGCCTTGGGTCGCACTCTAGGGGTGTCTCCTTAGCGCAAGATGGTAATGACAGACACCTCCCTCACGGGCTGGAGTGCGGTCTTAGACAGCTGTCCAGCTCACGGTCTCTGGAGTGGCCCTCATCTGGAGCGGCATATAAATTGCCTAGAAATGTGGGCAATATTTCTAGCACTGAAATTCCTTCTACCTCAATTGAGAAGTTACCATGTGTTTACCACACCGGTGGTCTCATATATTGACCACCAGGGAGGATTATGTCCACGTCCCCTGTTCAGGCAGGCGCAACTAAGTCTTCTCTGGGCAGAAGGAAAGTTTGTCAGTGAGTGCAATGTACATTCTGGGAATATGGGGGCAGACATCCTGTTGAGTCAGGGGCTGAGGCCCAGGAATTTGTGCAGGCCATATGGCGAGGTTTGGCCAAGCGGGACTGCATGTGTTCACTTCCGAGGAGGCAACACACGGGCCGCTGTGGTTCGCCCTCACTCCTCCCGCACACTTAGGGCTGGACGTCATAGTGCACATATGGCCGAGGTCACATCTGTACGCTTTTCCCCTGATCGCTCTGCTCCCACAAGTTCTAGCGAGAGTTTGCCTATGTCTGTTACTAGTAGCACCTTATTGGCCAGCTCGTGGCCAGTACTATCCCTGCTAGATGGCACTCCATGGGAGATTCCCATCCGCAGGGCTCCACCGTAGACCAAGTGAACTGCGCAATGGCTACAGTCCTGGAGTTCTTACAAGAACATTTCTCAGTGGGTGGGCTCCTTCTACAATCAGGGTTTACGTGGCCGCAATTTTGGCCAACCACGCCCCTGTTGATGGAGCCTCTGTGGGGCAACATCCTCTAACTTCGAGGTTCATACGTGATGTCAGCCGGCTGAGGCCCATCTGCAGACCGCGCATGCCTTCCTGGGACCTTTCTGTGGTCCTGGAAGGTCTGTCCGGGACCCTATTTGAGCCCTTAGAGTCAGCCTCTGAGAAGCTTCTGACGCTAACGGTAGGTCTTCTACTGGCCCTGACATCTCTCAAGCGAGTAGGAGATCTACAAGCTCTCTCTGTTGATCCTTCCTGCTTTGACTTTGCCCCTGGATTAGCCAAGGCCTTCCTGTATCCTAGGCCAGATTATATTAATAAGGTGCATACATTGGCTGCCCACCCTGTGGTGTTGCAGGCTTTCTGCCCTCCTCCATTCCCCACACTGGAACAAGAGAGAATGCACCTGCTGTGTCCAGTAAGGACTCTCTGTACTTACGTCCACCGCTCTGGCCAGTGGCGTATGTTGGCGCAGCTGCTGGTCTGCTTTGGCGGCAACAGTAGAGGTAATGCTGTGTCAAAGCAGCGCATCTCTAATTGGATAGTGGAAGCAATCTCTATTGCTTATGAGGCGCGCAGTCTCACTACGCCTCTAGGCATAAGGGCTCATTCCACTAGGGCGGTCGCCTCTGAGAAGGCTTTGTCCAAAGGGGTACACCCATTAATTCGTTATTACAGCCTCGACATTCATTCCACCCCGGGCTCGAGCGTCTTGCAGTGACCCTCGGGCTTGGGTCTTTTTGAACAGGCCGTACCCTCGCGTACCTTACGTAGCTTTGTCATACCAGGGCAGGCCTGTGAATTGCGTCTTCGCTTCAAATAATAGAGGTTGATGGCGCGGTTCACAGGTGCCATATTTATATCACGTGATGCACTTAATTGCCACGTCACCTGATCATGGCAGGCCTATAAATAGGCATGATTTTACACAAGCTTCAGATACCAGTCACGCACTAGAGGTACTCCCATAGTGTTATGCTAAATGCAACGTCTTGTTCCCTTCTTAGGGAACAGGTTTACATGCGTAACCCCGACGGTTTCCTTTTAATATTCTAGAAAATCATTTTTATCTCCATGTTGTATTTTGTTTTGAACTTTCATTTCAGTGTCAGAGCGGTTCAGGGACAGAAAGTCACGTGATTAACAGTCAGCCAGAGACACGCTGTGATTAATCACTTAACAACCTTCTGATCACGTGATCTCACTACTGAAGACGTTTTAAAGATGTTTCTCAACCCTGACTCTGTAAATGCTTTCAGCATTTTCACTAATAAACAGGGATGGATTAGGAGACAATGGAATATTCTAAAAGCAACTCACGTAAACACCTTAATCAGAATATTGTCTTATTCAGAATAAGGTCAATAATTAGATTATTGTTGTCCATGTAAACGTATTCAATGGGTCCCTGAGCACAGACCCACAAACCCCCTCATCCCCTGTTAAACAATTGAATAATAAATAAATAAATATAACAGAATAGCCTTATATTACAGGCTTTAATAAAAGCGACTATACATGCAGCGCAGGCTCTGGCTTTGGGGCCCTCTGACTCGCAGCTAAAACTTTAAGCGTGTAAAATCTACACCAAACCATCACTCGCACAATCTCAGTGAAACTCTACAGCCAGTGAAGTTTAGTCTTAATAACAATGTCGTGTTTTAGTGGCAGAGATCAGAATTCAGCAGGAAAATGTTCATACAGTAAACATGCTCATAATTCAGTGTGATTCAAACCCAGTGTTAAAGCGCCACCTAGTGTTAGTGTCAGGAGGGAGAGAGAAGTTTTCAGCACAGAGTCGAGATAAATGCGATTTAGATAAACATCTGGAGGAACCGAATAATTTTGTTAAAAGAAAGTTTATTTCTGATTTTGTGGAAATTCATTCGGGTCTCCTGTAGATCCTCTCCATGTTTCCTTCTTTCATAGCTGTGTATCTGGCCAGTGTGAACAGGTAATCACTCAACCTGTGGAATAAAGGCAGGACTTCAGAGCAGGTAAAGAAGTGCAACGTAAAGGTTCAGCATTTCTGTTTGTTTTAAATCAGAGTTTAAGGGAAGATTTGGAACAAACTCCTGAGTTTCACCTGTTGAGATATTTGCTGACGTCGGGATCGGCCTCACCTGAACGCACTATAGGAGCCACGCTGCAGAGACACAGGAAGTGACACGTGTGAACCAACAATGACATCATAATGATACATGGCTAAACAATAATGCAGATCTACAGAGTGCGTGTGTGTGTGTGTGTGTGTTTGTGTGCGTGTCACTGACCAGCGCTCGGCCCGGCGACACACAGCTCTAGCCACATGCAGGGCAGCGCTGCATTTCCCCCCAGACTGCAGAACATAAACCACAGTGAGAGGACAAGAGAAGAAACCAGAAGAAACCAGAATGGAATACAATCGAGTCTTAAAGAGGCATTTTCCAACAAACAGAAGCACAAGAACCTTTGGTACCAGTACCATAGATTCCACATATCACCACACACAGTTAGGGTTGTGTGAATGTGCTTACAGGCAGAATGAAGTGTGTAAGAGGAGGAAGCTCGTCCGTGTAGGCATCAATCCAACTCTCCAACTCTGCCACAGGCTCACTGCTGAACTGCGTCTTCTCTGGTGTAGCAGGAAAAAACACTGAAAATAACACACTGTACATACTCTTACTACTCAAACTGTTTATTTCTCTTCCTCTCTTTTTCACACACACACACACTGCAAGTTGGATACACACTTATGTGGCTCTCTCGGGCTGATGAGCGAGGAGTAGCCATGTTCGAGCCCACGTCCTGCAGCACACACTGGATCTGGAAAAGAAAGCGACAAAGCTGCTGTCAGTGGCACTCTTCAGGGTGGTCATACACATCCAAACACACAGCCTTATATGACTGTGATATTTAACACACACACAATATTGTTGTGAGGAACTGATTAAAATATCATCTCTACCCCTATGGGATATGGAAAATATAACATGCTGATTAACCTAATGCTCGATCACCAACACACACACACACACACACACACACACACACCTTGTCTAACTGATGGGTGAAGGCGTGTCCTTTCTCGAGGCAGAACTCTCTAGCCAGCCTAAGGAGGGAAGAGTGTGTATGATGAAGACTTTGGTACACTGCTGTGAACACGAGGAAACAGATAAACGTGTGTGTTCAGTTCACCCGATGGCAGACGAGAGCTCGTCCGTCGTACCCAGAGCTTCAAAAACACCGTCCTCTTTCGGCCGCCTCTCTCCTGTGAAAGTGCTGGAAAATCCTTAAAGAACAAAAAGGACATAAAACCGTCACAGTTTGTGTGAAATAATGCCGGTGTAAACGCTGAGGTTGAACGTGTTCATGTCTGTGTATAAAGTGAAGAGAGGGAAAAGGAGATGGAAGAATTGTGAAACCTTTATCTCCTGTTTTGGTGTAAATTTTGGGAATCGTCTGATCTCGCTCGGACTTTGTTCCAAAACTCAGAAAGGTGAAAGAGAATTCAGAGGTTAGACACGGTTAATAAAACAGTCAGAGTTCAGCAGTTAAGGTTTTCTGTTTGTGACCAGAAGGTTATGAGTTTAAATCCCAGAACTGATATAGAGACACTGCAGTCGAAAACTGCTTCATAAAAACCTTTTTCTTCCAACTTCTATCTACTGAGGCACCTTCTAACATCTACCTACTAACAGCACATGCTACAAGTTATGAATTATCGCTAGTTTTACCAAACAACCACCTTTCTTTAATATCCAAAATGTCTATTAGTTTATTTAATACCACTGATTTTGGTGCTCTAAATATTATGTAGTTTTAATCTGACTTGTTTCAACATGGTTTTGCTTCCTGTGTTCAAAGACAGACAGAACATCATTGGATGTATCAGGTTAGCTTCTTTCATAGTGTCATTCTTGATATTATTATAACTTGTTACCATGGTAACCAACGGCTAAAACCTGACGTGACCCGGATATAGATAATTGTTCAAATCCGTGACCCGGATTCTCATTGGGATTGCTAACCCAGGTGATTAACAGCACAATGTTATTCATTGAATTTAGTTTATTACCTTCGGAGGTTTCCACACAGAAGCTGCTGTGACTTTAAACATGTTATTAACTGAAGCACACAGTGACGATGTGCAGCGCGACGCAAAGCTAATGACGCCATTACACTACGGTGGGTGGTTAAATCCAGCACATTTACTAAAGTTAATAACGAAATCTGAGGAAAAACGTTTCTCACGATACTGTTAACCGAGCTACAATTTATATAATCTAACTAGAATCCACTAGCTTGTGTACCGCTATACAAAACGAAAGTACGCAAATCGGGAAATAGGGAATGTTTACACTGATCAAATTTGGCCTTCCTGCTACCCGTAGGTGAGTGGGCGGAGCTGCTATTCTGCTGGGTCTGTGCTACTCTGTGGGCCTGCGCTTCAACTAGACCGCCTAGATACTGCCTACTATCCTGGCCGCCATTTTGGGCCTGTTCCAAATCGCAAATATCCAGCGTGTGGAATAGCGGCTGTGTCCAGACTTTCGTCCTCACGGTTTCATTAACAGACTAAAATGTTTCTTCAGACTACTCTTGTTTACACAATGTCACGTAAAGTAAGCTTTAGTTACGGCGATAGAATTTATTGTAGAATTTATTACACGCACGAAACACTCTGGCTCCATCTTGTGGTCATATTTGTGTAACTGTATCGGCGCCATTTTCTAGTGAAATAGGAGTAAAATTAATAACGAAATATGTGAAGGTGTTTATCACGATAGTGTTAACTACTCCAATGAAAAGTTCAGACTCGAACGCACTAGCTCGTGCACTACTGTACTAAACAATACTTTGTAAATCGTGAGTGTGCACGGATCTGTTCTCCGTAGGTGAGTCTACTGGCTCGTTCCAATCCGCAAACCTGTATTCTAACTAGAACGCCTAAATAGTTTGTATCATCCTGGCCGCCATTTTGGACGTGTTCCAAACCGAGTGGAAACGCTTGTAATGTACAGTGAATCGTGAGTAAACTCTCTGGCTCCCTCTTGTGGACGCGGCCTGTAACTGCATAAGGAAAAAACCGTCTCCGACTCAACGTTGTCCGTTGAAATAAATACAACGGATTTTGTCTGTAATTTGTAGGTCTTTACATTTTAGTAGATCTTTTAATATACTTATATTACAATCATTTGCATAACGTTTTGATGTTGCACATTTTCTGAACTTATATTGTATAAACAATATGTAGATATACTGTTTAAAAAAAATCAGTTTTCAGAAAGTTATGTGTAAACCCCAAAAGTGTAAACGGTATAAATGACTGAAAGGTGAAATAAAATACACACAGAGGTAAATATTACTAAAGAAACACTTTGTTAACGGATAAAGGACTTCTGTCTAAATCAGTCTCTTTCTCTGGAAACTTTCTGACCCACACTAAAACTTTTACCAACAAATTTATTTACCAAAAGATATAACTTTATATACAAATTATTACATATAATTATTTAGTTATATTTTATAAGATATGTCTGTACATTGTGTGTAAATAATGTTTAATATACAGCACTTTATAACAACAATAATACATTTTATTTAAACATCAGAAATAATTAAATGAAGCAGTTTATTCATGAACAATATTGTAAAAGTAATTCATTATTAATTATAAGTAATGCACACCCTCTTCTCTGTAACCGTCCTTTATTGTCCTCTCTCAGTATCCGTAGCTGAGTGGGCGGGGTGAGCTGTAAGACGACTGATGACACGATGTGGCGACGTGCGCTCTGATTGGTCAGTGTCCGTCCGTTCGTGTAGTTCCTTCTTCTGATTGGTCACCGAGCGGCGGATTTTACTTCTTATCAGTGTTTGAGGAAGTCGGAGAGACTCTCAGGCAGAAAATTATCAAATTTGTTTACTATTTTTATTCGTGATATTTTAATCCCGTGTGGTTTTATATGTTTAAGTGTGTAATTCGGGACGTGGGCGGTGGTCTGTAAACTGTGCTTCTACGTATAGTGGCTAATATTGGTTTACCACCCGTATTAGGAGTTCAGTATTGATTAGGGATTTTCCGGAATGTGGGTGGGTTTCTAGTGCTGGATGTTTTGCAGACATGGCGCCGGTTCAGGAGTGTTTCATTTCCGCTCCGGGGAAATCCATCCTGCACGGAGAGCATGCTGTAGTGCACGGGAAGGTAAAGTCTCCAATTATACACACCGTATTCCCTGTTTCTGATCTGAACTGGCTGCTCTAACTTAAATAATGTTGCAGATGTGCTGTTCCGCCTGTAGAGGGCGCTCTTTAAATCATTTGAAATGAAATATCTCACTCTTGCAGGTGGACATTTATTACCTGCGTTTGTTTTTATTAACATAAATTTGGATATTTTCACCTTTTGAACCTTCATATTATGTTCAGATGGGTCCAAATCTCCCTGCAATCTGGAAGAATATCACTTTGTACAAGAGCAGAATTTTATCTCCAGCCCTGTGGAAAGTCCTGAAACACTCGTACTGAGTGCGTAATACAGTAATGTGTGTCTCTGTGAAGTATTTACTGATCCACCAGGCTTCATTTAGCATAAATACCAACTGTAACTGTCACACACGTCCACACAGACCAGCACTGCAGTGGTGCCACCTGTGGACGAGATTAAACAAGTCTCCTCAGACCTCGTTGGTCTTAATGACTGAATACCAGCTCTTTTTTGTGTGTGTGTGTGTCTGATGACTCAGGATTTGTCGCGTGAGCTCAGGTTATAGGTTTGTTAATAGCAGATTTCCTGTTAACATTCTTGAGCAGCTTGCGTTGGCCGTGAGCTTGAACCTGCGCACGTATCTGCGGCTGGAGGTCACGTCTGCAGCTGAAGTGTCCATCAGTCTTCCCAACATCGACACCTTCATGTGCTGGAACGTCCATGTGCTGAAACCGCTGCTGTCTCACCGTGAAGGTAGAGCTGATCAGTTCATACTCCCATACAGTGTGTACACTCCTTCTTATCTGTACATGAACACAGCCCTGGTGTGTGTGTGTGTGTGTGTGTGTGTGTGTGTGTGTGTGTGTTTCTCCTGATGGGGTGTAGGTGAGTGTAGGAGCTCTACAGATCTGGACACTGAGCTGGTGAAGAAGCTGAGGGAGTTTACAGCCATCGCTGATGGATCCACAGACACCAGGAGCATGGCGGTGCTGGCGTTCCTCTACACCTACCTGTGTGTGTTCGCCGACTCCGAGTAAGAGCTAGTCCGTGTCGCGCACCGTAACAACCTATTAGATTATGAGTGACATAATATGATGTCATGCTACCAGAGAAGTCCCAGCTTGTGTAGAAGAAGCTTCTGCTACTCAACAATGGTCCTGTTTGTGTTTTGTAAATGTTATTTTATTAAAATTGTTGTGTGTGTGTGTTTAACCTCAGAGTCTTGCCCAGTCTGAAGGTGTGTGTGTGGTCTGAGCTGCCTACAGGAGCAGGTTTGGGCTCCAGCGCTGCGTATAGTGTGTGTGTCTCTGCTGCTCTGCTCACTGCCAGAGGAACCATCAGTTCTCCTCTCACTCAGAGCCAGCAGACAGCCAGGTCTCTCCCTCTCTCTCTCTCTCTCTCTCTGTCACACACATACACACACACTCACACCACCATGCTGCTGTATTGTGTTAGTCTACTGTAACCCATGGAGCGTGTGGTGTGTTTCAGGTGGAGTGAACAGGAGCTGGAGCTGATCAATAACTGGGCCTTTCAGGGTGAAAAGATCATACATGGCAACCCATCAGGAGTCGACAACGCTGTGGGAACGTGGGGTGAGACTGAGCGCTCTTATTACTGATAATAATTCTTGCTTTTTAAAAATGATTTAACTCAAAGGAACTCTTGTGTGTTTTTAATGCTGACAGATGCATTCCTGTTACTACTCATGCTGTGTAGATTATCAGGGTTTTAAAACACTTCTTTCTGTGACGAAACACAGAAAAACCATTTATCAGTAACAACAGTAACATTCTTTGCTGTAAATTGAAAATGGGAAGACAGAATCGTTTTTCAGAGGAAAAGAGTCGTAACTATATCACAGATCTACAGAACGTGGACTGAAAGCACTTCCTGTGAAGTCACGCTGAGACAGAGCCTCTTTTCCTGTTTTTATAAAGAAATATGATCCATCTGCAAAGCTTTCTGGGTAAATTCTGCTTCTAAAGTCTGCAGTAAAGGTGTGTTGTGTTCCCGTGCTGATACGGTTACAGAACTGACTTTACAGCTGAGGAGAATAAACTAAAACTCTGTAGAGTGTGGAAGATTCTAGGTTCAGTGCTGAAAACATCTTCAGATATTAATCACCACGTCTCATGTTCAGAAGTGTGTACCTGAAGACAGACTGATTATTTGTTCTGCTATAAAAAGTGGAAAGGTTGATTTGCTGAAGCTTCACACTGTGTGTGTGTGTGTGTGTGTGTGTGTGTGTGACGGCAGGGGGCTTTCTGCGGTACCACGCTGGGAAAATTTCTCCACTGAGCAGGTAAACACAATCTTCACCTCCAAACACACACACTCTCTCACACTCTCAAGGACATGTCCTCTGTTTAAGTTTTTTAAATGGTGGAGTAAACCTGTTCTGCTTTATCACTGTGAGAATATACACAATTTAGTGTGTGTGTGTGTGTGTGTGTCTGCAGGGTGCCCACACTGAGGATCCTCCTCACCAACACTAAAGTACCGCGCAGCACCAAACTCCTTGTTTCCCGAGTGAAGGACAGAATTAACCAGGCGAGTCATTTCACTGCTTACAGGTTCTTCAGTTGTTCCTCTGGAGGAACCTTTAAAGGTCTGTGTGGAACCTTATTACAGAGTGTTTCCCTGTGAGAAAGGGCTCCACGTAGAGGCAGGGGTCTTACTGTGTTCGTATACAGGTGTGAGTGTATATTATTAGACAATCTCTCATGGGTTTTTGGTTGTTTCTTTAGAGGAACCTTAAAGGTTCTGTATAGAACCATACAACAGTGCTTTCATATCAGAGAGGGTTCCAAGTAGCACCCTTTATGAGGCTAAGAATCACTAATTATATAAAAGAACCCTTTTTTCTAAGAGGGTTCCAAGTAGTAAGACGTTAATGTTAAATGCCTGACAAGTTGTAGATGTTAAGAGAAAACAATGCTCAATATTACTGTGTATGGTGCAGTACCCGTCTGTGATGACGCCCGTGCTGGAGTCAGTGGACGCCGTGTCCCAAATCTGTGAGCGCACACTTGCTGAGATGGCTACAGAGGGAGCTTCAGCCGAACACTACAGCACGCTGGAGGTACACACGAGTACCTCTCGCTAAGAGTTAGGACAACACAGCAGCTAGGACTCTTCTCACAAGTACCAGTGTACTTACTTACTGTGGGTTTAAAGTTATACAAATCAATTATTTCATATTGAATTGTTTCATGTTGCTCATTTTCCTCTTATATACAAGAACAAAACCTGATCTTGAGGACATCTACCCAAAATGTCAAAACGCTGCATGAAATAAATAAAAATATCGCTGAAATTTCTCATTTAATGATATTAAAATGATAGATTAAATTAAACACGTGTGAGTGGTGATGTTCAGAGTTTACAATACTAGTTTTCCAAAATGTTTCATTTCTTTTCCTTCTCTCTCTCTCTCACACACACACACACTCACTCTGTTTTCCTCCTCAGGATTTAATAGACATCAACCAGCACCACCTGAACGTGATGGGCGTCGGTCACACGTCTCTGAACACACTGTGCCACGTCACACTCGCCCACGGCCTTCACAGTAAACTGACCGGAGCGGGGGGAGGAGGCTGCGCCATCACACTCCTCACACCAGGTCAGAAACTTCACCACCAGAAACACACACACCAAACTTCTGACATCAAGAGCATGACCTGTACTATAAATCAGTGCATTTGGACTGTTTCTGAAGTTCTTTAGTTTTGTACTAGCGCTAATACATAATGCTAATGTAGCTAACAGGTAATGGAGGTCTATGGCTACCAGTTTAACCTCTGGTTGGATAAAACTGTCAGCCACTATTAGTAATACACACACACACACACACACACACACACACCAGGTTGTGGTGTCACCTCAGTGTGATTACGGTGGTTAGAGAACATTGCTGCATCTTAGATTCTATGTATGCAGAACACCTCAAAATATCCCCCCTCCCCCCAATATCTCTATCACTCATGAGTAGCGTGATTGAAAAACATTACATGTCACATCAGATATATTAAGTAAGGCCTAAAACACATTTTGTATTATAGAAAAGATGATCAACAATAGGCTGGATTAATATTACTGCCCCCAAAACTGATTGTATTTCTATCACAGCACTTCCCAGTGTGATTTATTGCTTTTTATACCACAGTAATTTGCCAGTGATAACATTTTTAATGGACATAATTGTGGTTTTACAACATTATCAAGATGGATGTATTTAACAAGACATTCTAACAGTACAAACATGAACACTGTTGCTGGACGACCAGGGCTAATGATTTCTGTATCTCGTGTGTAGCTGTGATGTTCTTGTTATGGACAAGGTAAAGCCAGAGTGAGCGCGGAGACGAGAAGGAGCTAACAGGAATGTAAACATTTACATCAGATGTGTTGGTAAAGCGTTCTGAAAAGACTCGGTACAAATAAAATGAAACTTTAATTACACTTTAATTGTTGACAACAATAACAAGAGTGTGTAGGTAACAGTAGTGTGTTGATTTATATATCGATGCGTCATAATCAGTTATACACTCCATGTTAATATGAACTGGTTTTTCTCACGTCGTTCTTCCAGACACAGACGAGTCCGTGGTGCGAGACGTGATGGAGGAGCTGAAGCAGGTCGGGTTTGACTGCCGGGAGACGAGTATCGGAGCGCCGGGTGTCCTGATGCACTCGCCCACCTCACTGACACACAGCGTCCTCGAAATCCTCACCAAATACTGAAGACCTGCTGAACACACACACACTACAGAGGAACATTACAGCTTCACCAACAGTGTTATATACAGTATGCTATCTGTGATTACAGTATTGATGAACAGAATGGACACAAATTTCAACATTATATGTAAGACTCCTGAATGACATCTTCCAGTTTTCGCTTGCTAGCTTTGTTTAAGCAAAAAAACATCAAAGCTAGCGGGATATCTAATGCACTGTGGGATCTCTTACTTATTTAAACTAACCTTATATTTCAAAATAAATCAGATGTTTGGATTATCCTGACTGAATGCAGGTGTATTATTATTATTATTATTATTATTATTATTATTATTTGGTATCATGTATCACTTTAACAGCCAAGAGCGATTAGCAAGTTAGCCTGAAAGACAGTAGGAACTGCTTTATTATTATTATTATTATTATTTAGCTCTAGCCTAAGATTAACAATTACTGTTACATCTTACACGTAAAAAAATTGCACATGTTTATCATCATGAGAGTGTTTTGATCATAAACATCATGTTGTGTGTTGATGAGCCTCAACTGACAAAACGGTGAATATAGTAACAACACCAACATTTAGAAACGCAAGAACCCCTGAGTGTATCTTGAACCAGAAGTGTAGAAACGACGGCTGTCCGTACATCAAGGCTCGTTCGCGGACTTATAGATCTATAATGTTAAATCGTTCTCTGTTACTGCTGTTAAACTCACCTCTCTGATCTTTTACAGGTACACTGAAGATAAATGACGCACTCTGTAATGTGGCTGCGGTTTGGGTTCTGTTTCAGTGTCGTTTTCATCCAGCAGAGGGCAGCAGAGTGACAGGAACGGAATTACTGCACAGGATCCATGTAGTACACACAGTACACACCACCTCGCACCTCAGCTCCTCTTCACTCCGTACAGCTCATCATGTACAGGCTTAGAATTGAACTTTTTTATAAGTGTAATGTTAACTTTTACAGTAATGACATGAACAATATCCACGCTGAAATGATTCTTCTGTCAGGTTTTCTTCTTTTTGTTTGTTATAAGGAAAAGACAGATTTCCACACAGTGTAACGACACGCTTCTTAAAACCCTAACAATCGGATATTTCCTATAATAATCACTCAGTAAATATTAAAGTAATAAATTCTGTGCGTTGTTGGTCTCGGTGAAGTGAAGTGAGGAGAGACAGCAGGAGAGAAACCCGTCAGATGTTTTAATAAGCTTCATTTCCACTGATTTCACCTTTTTACCGCCTGATTGATGTCGAGCATTTCCCGAAACAAGCGCGTTAATCAGCGCTCAGCTAATCAACGCTCACGCGCTCACACTCATTAGCATATGAACCGAAGCGGACTATAAATAAACACTTCATTATTAAGTATGCACTCTGATTATTACACTCCGAGATATCAAATCAGAGCGGCTTTATCCTCCCGGAGAGATCGCCTGGATTAACATAACGCCTTTTAATCTCTGCTAGGACATGTATACCAGATCAGCTCTAATGAGAGAGAGTGTGTGTGTGTGTGTGTGTGTGTATGTGTGTGAGTGAGAGAGAGAGTGTGTGTGTGTGTGAGAGAGAGAGAGAAAGAGTGTGTGTGTGTGTGTGTGTGAGAGAGAGAGAGAGTGTGTGTGTGAGAGTGAGAGAGAGAGAAAGTGTGTGTGTTTGTGTGTGTGTGAGTGAGAGAGAGAGAGAGAGAAAGTGTGTGTGTTTGTGTGTCTGTGAGTGAGAGAGAGAGAGTGTGCGCGCTTGAGTGTTGTACAGTAACAGGATTATGGAGGACGCGAGCAGGGACACAGCGCTTTCCAGAGGACGAGAGGAAAAGACAGATTTAAACAGAGATGCACATCAGGGATTTCTCTCTCTCTCTCTCTCTCTCTCACACACTCACACACACACACACACACACACACACACACACACACACATTAATAAGCTTGCATACCCACTAATACATCTCTGTGAAAGTGGATCACTCCATCTATCCAGCATCTGTCTTGTCCACTCTTTCTTTCTTTCTTTCTTTCTTTGGGTCTCTCTTTCTGTCGGTCTCTGTCGGCCTCTAAATTGAGCACTTATGTGAAAGTGGATTACCAAATCATTTTATCATTGTTCACCTCTTTTCTCTCCATCTATTTTTTCATCTTCTCTCTCTCTCTCTCTCTCTCTCTCTCTCTCTCTGTGTCTCTGACGGTGTGATGATGGGGAGAGTTATGAGGCCGGCGCCCCGTTGGCGCTTTTGAAATTTGGCCAACCAGCAGCTGGCAGAGAAAAAGGTCAATTTGGGGGAAGTCTGGAGTAATTGATTTCTCTCCTTTATCTCCCTCCCTCTCTCTCTCTCTCTCTCTCTCTCTCTCTCTCCCTGTTTCTGTCCCTCTCTCTCCCTCTCTCTCTCTCTCCCTGTTTCTGTCCCTCTCTCTCCCTCTCTCTCTCTCTCTCTCCCTGTTTCTGTCTCTCCCTCCCTCTCTCTCTCTCTCTCCCTGTCTCTCTCTCTCTCTCTCTCTCTCTCTCTCTCTCTCTCCCCTCTGTTGTTTTAATTCATTCCTTTAAATGTCAGATGGCTTTAGCGGTGCAGCACTGCCAGACGGGCCGTACCACAAGTGAGGGAGGGGTGTGTGTGTGTGTGCGTGTGTGCGTGCGCGCGCGCGCTGTGGAGGCGTTGCTGTGAACTTTAACCTTTCCCTCAATGCGCCCCTCCTGCCGTCTGTGTTTCACTGACCCCCCCCCCCCCCAAATCCCTTCATCCCCCACTCCTTTTTTCCTTCATCGCAATTTCCAAAAGAAAAACCTCCCTGCTGGAATTCAGTCACTGCTGAGCTGTCTGATCATAATCACATCACTGAGAGAGAGAGACAGGAGGGAGGGAGGGAGAGACGGGAGGGAGAGAGACATTTTTATCATGCATGTTCTTAATAATTCTGTTCGGAGTTTAAGTGTTAGCTGTAGCATGAGGGACAGTGTGTGTGTGTGTGTGCGCGTGTGTGCGCGCGCACACACGTGTGTATGGCGTCGTGACCCCTTCATTGATCCGCATATCCTTCGGCAGTCGAGCGTGAGACATTGTGACCTTTGACCCCTGGCTCTGCCTGCTGGCATGCTGAATAGGAGCTGCTGTCCTGCTTCTGAGGTCAGGGTCAAGAGAGGTGTGTGTGTGTGTGTGTTATGTGGAGTGGTGGTGTGAAGTGAAAGGCGAGGGTCGAGTGACCTGGAGGAATCTGCCTCACACCAGTACACACTGACAACTGTGTGTGTGTGTGTGTGTGTGTGTGTGTGTGTAAGTGTAAGGTCACTGACACTCCAAGCTCACATCAGCACTAGTCAATTTGAAAAGATGCACTTGAACACAACACAAAGATGACAGCTGACGCCGACTCACGAAAAACTCACACACACTCACACTTCTGTTCTGTTATAAAAATAACACTACACTAACTGTGATTAGTGTACGTTAGTGCTGTCAAAATGTATTCCTTAAGTAGAACTTGTGTGTATTTTCTTCTCAACGACAAAAACTTAGGTGTGTGTGTGTGTCCTCCTTTAGAATCTTGCACTTTATGAAATGTAATCTAAATTCTAATGTAATCTGCACAAAATGAGGATGCGCTCATCCTGTCTCCCTTAAATAGGTCGGTATAATCTCACACCCACACACACACACACACACACATTCATCATTCAAAACAAGTTAGTTAGTTCTCACTTGTTATAGCAGCTATAAACAGTCCTTCTCTCACAGAACTGTGTTTCCTCTCTCTCTTTTCTGAATTGTCAAAAACCTTAATTACAGCTTTACTTCTGTTACAAAGCACTGACACTGGAGACTCCTTCCATAAACATTAAACAAAATTTCCTCACAGAAAAATTCACCATATGATGTGTAATGGTGATGGTTAACTGTAGACAGGAGGTGATGGTGTGTAACGGTGTGTATAGGTGATGGTGTGTATAGGTGATGGTGTGTATAGGTGATGGTGTGTAACGGTGTGTATAGGTGATGGTGTGTATAGGTGATGGTGTGTAACGTGTGTAATGGTGATGGTGTGTAACGGTGTGTATAGGTGATGGTGTGTAACGGTGTGTATAGGTGATGGTGTGTATAGGTGATGGTGTGTAACGGTGTGTATAGGTGATGGTGTGTAACGGTGTGTATAGGTGATGGTGTGTATAGGTGATGGTGTGTAACGGTGTGTATAGGTGATGGTGTGTAACGGTGTGTATAGGTGATGGTGTGTATAGGTGATGGTGTGTAACGGTGTGTATAGGTGATGGTGTGTATAGGTGATGGTGTGTAACGGTGTGTATAGGTTATGGTGTGTAACAGTGTGTATAAGTGATGGTGTGTATAGGTGATGGTGTGTAACGGTGTGTATAGGTGATGGTGTGTAACGGTGTGTAATGGTGATGGTGTGTATAGGTGATGGTGTGTAACGGTGTGTATAGGTGATGGTGTGTAATGGTGTGTGATGGTGTGTATAGGTGATGGTGTGTAACGGTGTGTATAGGTGATGGTGTGTAACGGTGTGTAATGGTGATGGTGTGTATAGGTGATGGTGTGTAACGGTGTGTAATGGTGATGGTGTGTATAGGTGATGGTGTGTAACGGTGTGTATAGGTGATGGTGTGTATAGGTGATGGTGTGTAACGGTGTGTAATGGTGATGGTGTGTATAGGTGATGGTGTGTAACGGTGTGTAATGGTGTGTGATGGTGTGTATAGGTGATGGTGTGTAACGGTGTGTAATGGTGATGGTGTGTAATGGTGATGGTGTGTAACGGTGTGTAATGGTGATGGTGTGTAACGGTGTGTAACGGTGATGGTGTGTAACGGTGTGTATAGGTGATGGTGTGTAACGGTGTGTAATGGTGATGGTGTGTATAGGTGATGGTGTGTAACGGTGTGTATAGGTGATGGTGTGTAACAGTGATGGTGTGTAACGGTGTGTGTATAAGTGATGGTGTGTATAGGTGATGGTGTGTAACGGTGTGTAACGGTGATGGTGTGTAACGGTGTGTATAGGTGATGGTGTGTAACGGTGTGTAATGGTGATGGTGTGTATAGGTGATGGTGTGTAACGGTGTGTAATGGTGATGGTGTGTATAGGTGATGGTGTGTAACGGTGTGTAATGGTGATGGTGTGTAATGGTGTGTAATGGTGATGGTGTGTATAGGTGATGGTGTGTAACGGTGTGTATAGGTGATGGTGTGTAACGGTGATGGTGTGTAACGGTGTGTGTATAAGTGATGGTGTGTATAGGTGATGGTGTGTAACGGTGTGTATAGGTGATGGTGTGTGATGGTGTGTAACGGTGTGTATAGGTGATGGTGTGTAACGGTGTGTATAGGTGATGGTGTGTAACGGTGTGTATAAGTGATGGTGTGTAATGGTGATGGTGTGTAACGGTGTGTATAGGTGATGGTGTGTAACGGTGTGTATAGGTGATGGTGTGTAACAGTGTATATAGGTGATGGTGTGTAACGGTGTGTATAGGTGATGGTGTGTATAGGTGATGGTGTGTAATGGTGATGGTGTGTAACGGTGATGGTGTGTAACGGTGTGTATAGGTGATGGTGTGTAACGGTGTGTATAGGTGATGGTCTGTAATGGTGAGTAACGGTGATGGTCTGTAATGGTAATGGTGATGGTGTGTATAGGTGATGGTGTGTAACGGTGTGTATAGGTGATGGTGTGTATAGGTGATGGTGTGTATAGGTGATGGTGTGTAACGGTGATGGTGTGTAACGGTGTGTATAGGTGATGGTGTGTAATGGTGATGGTGTGTAACGGTGTGTATAGGTGATGGTGTGTATAGGTGATGGTGTGTAACGGTGTGTATAGGTGATGGTGTGTATAGGTGATGGTGTGTAACGGTGATGGTGTGTATAGGTGATGGTGTGTAACGGTGTGTATAGGTGATGGTGTGTAACGGTGTGTATAGGTGATGGTGTGTGATGGTGTGTAACGGTGTGTATAGGTGATGGTGTGTACAGGTGATGGTGTGTAACTGTGTGTATAGGTGATGGTGTGTAAAGGTGATGGTGTGTAACGGTGTGTATAGGTGATGGTGTGTAACGGTGTGTAACGGTGATGGTGTGTATAGGTGATGGTGTGTAATGGTGATGGTGTGTAACGGTGTGTATAGGTGATGGTGTGTATAGGTGATGGTGTGTAACGGTGTGTATAGGTGATGGTGTGTAACGGTGTGTATAGGTGATGGTGTGTATAGGTGATGGTGTGTAACGGTGTGTATAGGTGATGGTGTGTATAGGTGTGTATAGGTGATGGTGTGTAACGGTGTGTATAGGTGTGTAATGGTGATGGTGTGTAACGGTGTGTATAGGTGATGGTGTGTAACGGTGTGTATAAGTGATGGTGTGTAATGGTGATGGTGTGTAACGGTGTGTATAGGTGATGGTGTGTAACGGTGTGTATAGGTGATGGTGTGTAACAGTGTATATAGGTGATGGTGTGTAACGGTGTGTATAGGTGATGGTGTGTATAGGTGATGGTGTGTAATGGTGATGGTGTGTAACGGTGATGGTGTGTAACGGTGTGTATAGGTGATGGTGTGTAACGGTGTGTATAGGTGATGGTCTGTAATGGTGAGTAACGGTGATGGTCTGTAATGGTAATGGTGATGGTGTGTATAGGTGATGGTGTGTAACGGTGTGTATAGGTGATGGTGTGTATAGGTGATGGTGTGTATAGGTGATGGTGTGTAACGGTGATGGTGTGTAACGGTGTGTATAGGTGATGGTGTGTAATGGTGATGGTGTGTAACGGTGTGTATAGGTGATGGTGTGTATAGGTGATGGTGTGTAACGGTGTGTATAGGTGATGGTGTGTATAGGTGATGGTGTGTAACGGTGATGGTGTGTATAGGTGATGGTGTGTAACGGTGTGTATAGGTGATGGTGTGTAACGGTGTGTATAGGTGATGGTGTGTAACGGTGTGTATAGGTGATGGTGTGTAACGGTGATGGTGTGTAACGGTGTGTATAGGTGATGGTGTGTAACGGTGTGTATAGGTGATGGTGTGTAACGGTGATGGTGTGTAACGGTGTGTATAGGTGATGGTGTGTATAGGTGATGGTGTGTATAGGTGATGGTGTGTAACGGTGTGTATAGGTGATGGTCTGTAATGGTGAGTAACGGTGATGGTCTGTAATGGTGATGGTGTGTAACGGTGTGTATAGGTGATGGTGTGTATAGGTGATGGTGTGTAACGGTGTGTATAGGTGATGGTGTGTAATGGTGATGGTGTGTATAGGTGATGGTGTGTAACGGTGTGTATAGGTGATGGTCTGTAATGGTGAGTAACGGTGATGGTCTGTAATGGTGATGGTGTGTAACGGTGTGTATAGGTGATGGTGTGTATAGGTGATGGTGTGTAACGGTGATGGTGTGTAACGGTGATGGTGTGTAACGGTGTGTATAGGTGATGGTGTGTATAGGTGATGGTGTGTAACGGTGATGGTGTGTAACGGTGTGTATAGGTGATGGTGTGTATAGGTGATGGTGTGTAACGGTGTGTATAGGTGATGGTGTGTAACGGTGTGTATAGGTGATGGTGTGTATAGGTGATGGTGTGTAACGGTGTGTATAGGTGATGGTGTGTAACGGTGTGTATAGGTGATGGTGTGTATAAGTGATGGTGTGTAACGGTGTGTATAGGTGATGGTGTGTATAGGTGATGGTGTGTAACGGTGTGTATAGGTGATGGTGTGTAACGGTGTGTAATGGTGATGGTGTGTAACGGTGTGTATAGGTGATGGTGTGTAACGGTGTGTATAGGTGATGGTGTGTATAGGTGATGGTGTGTAATGGTGATGGTGTGTAACGGTGTGTATAGGTGATGGTGTGTATAGGTGATGGTGTGTAACGGTGTGTATAGGTGATGGTGTGTAACGGTGTGTATAGGTGATGGTGTGTATAAGTGATGGTGTGTAACGGTGTGTATAGGTGATGGTGTGTAACGGTGTGTATAGGTGATGGTGTGTATAGGTGATGGTGTGTAACGGTGATGGTGTGTAATGGTGATGGTGTGTAACGGTGTGTATAGGTGATGGTGTGTAACGGTGTGTATAGGTGATGGTGTGTAACGGTGTGTATAGGTGATGGTGTGTAACGGTGATGGTGTGTAACGGTGTGTATAGGTGATGGTGTGTAACGGTGTGTATAGGTGATGGTGTGTAACGGTGATGGTGTGTAACGGTGTGTATAGGTGATGGTGTGTATAGGTGATGGTGTGTATAGGTGATGGTGTGTAACGGTGTGTATAGGTGATGGTCTGTAATGGTGAGTAACGGTGATGGTCTGTAATGGTGATGGTGTGTAACGGTGTGTATAGGTGATGGTGTGTATAGGTGATGGTGTGTAACGGTGTGTATAGGTGATGGTGTGTAATGGTGATGGTGTGTATAGGTGATGGTGTGTAACGGTGTGTATAGGTGATGGTCTGTAATGGTGAGTAACGGTGATGGTCTGTAATGGTGATGGTGTATAACAGTGTGTATAGGTGATGGTGTGTATAGGTGATGGTGTGTAACGGTGATGGTGTGTAACGGTGTGTATAGGTGATGGTGTGTATAGGTGATGGTGTGTAACGGTGTGTATAGGTGATGGTCTGTAATGGTGAGTAACGGTGATGGTCTGTAATGGTGATGGTGTATAACAGTGTGTATAGGTGATGGTGTGTATAGGTGATGGTGTGTAACGGTGATGGTGTGTAACGGTGTGTATAGGTGATGGTGTGTATAGGTGATGGTGTGTAACGGTGTGTATAGGTGATGGTGTGTAACGGTGATGGTGTGTATAGGTGATGGTGTGTATAGGTGATGGTGTGTAACGGTGTGTATAGGTGATGGTGTGTAACGGTGTGTATAGGTGATGGTGTGTATAGGTGATGGTGTGTAACGGTGTGTATAGGTGATGGTGTGTAACGGTGTGTATAGGTGATGGTGTGTATAAGTGATGGTGTGTAACGGTGTGTATAGGTGATGGTGTGTATAGGTGATGGTGTGTAACGGTGTGTATAGGTGATGGTGTGTATAGGTGATGGTGTGTATAGGTGATGGTGTGTAATGGTGATGGTGTGTAACGGTGTGTATAGGTGATGGTGTGTAACGGTGTGTATAGGTGATGGTGTGTATAGGTGATGGTGTGTAATGGTGATGGTGTGTAACGGTGTGTATAGGTGATGGTGTGTATAGGTGATGGTGTGTAACGGTGTGTATAGGTGATGGTGTGTAACGGTGTGTATAGGTGATGGTGTGTATAAGTGATGGTGTGTAACGGTGTGTATAGGTGATGGTGTGTAACAGTGTGTATAGGTGATGGTGTGTAACGGCGTGTATAAGTGATGGTGTGTAACGGTGTGTATAGGTGAGGGTGTGTAACGGTGTGTGTATAAGTGATGGTGTGTATAGGTGATGGTGTGTAACAGTGTGTATAGGTGATGGTGTGTATAGGTGATGGTGTGTAACGGTGTGTATAGGTGAGGGTGTGTAACGGTGTGTGTATAAGTGATGGTGTGTATAGGTGATGGTGTGTAACAGTGTGTATAGGTGATGGTGTGTATAGGTGATGGTGTGTAACGGTGTGTATAGGTGATGGTGTGTAACGGTGTGTATAAGTGATGGTGTGTAACGGTGTATATAAGTGATGGTGTGTATAGGTGATGGTGTGTAACGGTGTGTATAAGTGATGGTGTGTAACGGTGTGTATAGGTGATGGTGTGTATAGGTGATGGTGTGTATAGGTGATGGTGTGTAACGGTGATGGTCTGTAACGGTGTGTAATGGTGATGGTGTGTAACGGTGATGGTCTGTAACGGTGTGTATAGGTGATGGTGTGTAACGGTGTGTAATGGTGATGGTGTGTAACGGTGTGTATAGGTGATGGTGTGTATAGGTGATGGTGTGTAATGGTGTGTGATGGTGTGTAACGGTGTGTATAGGTGATGGTGTGTATAGGTGATGGTGTGTAACGGTGATGGTGTGTAACGGTGTGTATAGGTGATGGTGTGTGATGGTGTGTAACGGTGTGTATAGGTGATGGTGTGTGATGGTGTGTATAGGTGATGGTGTGTAACGGTGATGGTGTGTAACGGTGATGGTGTGTAACGGTGTGTATAGGTGATGGTGTGTGATGGTGTGTAATGGTGTGTGATGGTGTGTAACGGTGTGTATAGGTGATGGTGTGTATAGGTGATGGTGTGTAACGGTGATGGTGTGTAACGGTGTGTATAGGTGATGGTGTGTAATGGTGATGGTGTGTGATGGTGTGTAATGGTGATGGTGTGTGATGGTGTGTAATGGTGATGGTGTGTATAGGTGATGGTGTGTGATGGTGTGTAATGGTGATGGTGTGTGATGGTGTGTAATGGTGATGGTGTGTAACGGTGTGTATAGGTGATGGTGTGTGATGGTGTGTAATGGTGATGGTGTGTGATGGTGTGTAATGGTGATGGTGTGTAACGGTGTGTATAGGTGATGGTGTGTATAGGTGATGGTGTGTGATGGTGTGTAACGGTGTGTATAGGTGATGGTGTGTAACGGTGTGTAATGGTGATGGTGTGTAACGGTGATGGTCTGTAACGGTGTGTATAGGTGATGGTGTGTGATGGTGTGTAATGGTGATGGTGTGTAACGGTGTGTATAGGTGATGGTGTGTTATGGTTTGTAATGGTGATGGTGTGTAATGGTGATGGTGTGTAACAGTGTGTATAGGTGATGGTGTGTGATGGTGTGTAATGGTGATGGTGTGTGATGGTGTGTAATGGTGATGGTTTGTAACGGTGTGTATAGGTGATGGTGTGTATAGGTGATGGTGTGTATAGGTGATGGTGTGTGATGGTGTGTAACGGTGTGTATAGGTGATGGTGTGTGATGGTGTGTAATGGTGATAGTGTGTGATGGTGTGTAATGGTGATGGTGTGTAACGGTGTGTATAGGTGATGGTGTGTGATGGTGTGTAATGGTGATGGTGTGTGATGGTGTGTAATGGTGATGGTGTGTAACGGTGTGTATAGGTGATGGTGTGTGATGGTGTGTAACGGTGTGTATAGGTGATGGTGTGTATAGGTGATGGTGTATAACAGTGTGTATAGGTGATGGTGTGTATAGGTGATGGTGTGTAACGGTGATGGTGTGTAACGGTGTGTATAGGTAATGGTGTGTAACGGTGTGTAATGGTGATGGTGTGTATAGGTGATGGTGTGTAACAGTGTGTAATGGTGATGGTGTGTATAGGTGATGGTGTGTAATGGTGATGGTGTGTAACGGTGTGTAACGGTGATGGTGATGGTGTGTAACGGTGATGGTGTGTAACAGTGTGTAATGGTGATGGTGTGTATAGGTGATGGTGTGTAATGGTGATGGTGTGTAACGGTGTGTAATGGTGATGGTGTGTAATGGTGATGTGTGTATAGGTGATGGTGTGTAACGGTGTGTATAGGTGATGGTGTGTAACGGTGATGGTGTGTAACGGTGTGTAATGGTGATGGTGTGTAATGGTGTGTAATGGTGATGGTGTGTAATGGTGTGTATAGGTGATGGTGTGTATAGGTGATGGTGTGTAACGGTGTGTAATGGTGATGGTGTGTATAAGTGATGGTGTGTAACGGTGATGGTGTGTAATGGTGATGGTGTGTATAAGTGATGGTGTGTAATGGTGATGGTGTGTAACGGTGTGTAATGGTGATGGTGTGTAATGGTGATGGTGTGTAATGGTGTGTAATGGTGATGGTGTGTATAGATGATGGTGTGTATAAGTGATGGTGTGTATAGGTACTGGTGTGTAATGGTGATGGTGTGTAATGGTGATGGTGTGTATAGGTGATGGTGTGTAACGGTGTGTAATGGTGATGGTGTGTAATGGTGATGGTGTGTAACGGTGATGGTGTGTAACAGTGTGTAATGGTGATGGTGTGTAATGGTGATGGTGTGTAACGGTGTGTAACGGTGATGGTGATGGTGTGTAACGGTGATGGTGTGTAACAGTGTGTAATGGTGATGGTGTGTATAGGTGATGGTGTGTAATGGTGATGGTGTGTAACGGTGTGTAATGGTGATGGTGTGTAATGGTGATGTGTGTATAGGTGATGGTGTGTAACGGTGTGTATAGGTGATGGTGTGTAATGTTGTGTATAGGTGATGGTGTGTAACGGTGTGTAATGGTGATGGTGTGTAATGGTGTGTAATGGTGATGGTGTGTAATGGTGTGTATAGGTGATGGTGTGTAATGGTGATGGTGTGTATAGGTGATGGTGTGTAACGGTGTGTATAGGTGATGGTGTGTAATGTTGTGTATAGGTGATGGTGTGTAACGGTGTGTATAGGTGATGGTGTGTAATGTTGTGTATAGATGATGGTGTGTATAGGTGATGGTGTGTATAGGTGATGGTGTGTAATGGTGATGGTGTGTAACGGTGTGTGATGGTGTGTAATGGTGATGGTGTGTAATGGTGATGGTGTGTAATGGTGTGTATAGGTGATGGTGTGTATAGGTGATGGTGTGTAACGGTGTGTAATGGTGATGGTGTGTATAAGTGATGGTGTGTAACGGTGATGGTGTGTAATGGTGTGTAATGGTGATGGTGTGTATAGATGATGGTGTGTATAAGTGATGGTGTGTATAGGTGATGGTGTGTAATGGTGATGGTGTGTAACGGTGTGTGATGGTGTGTAATGGTGATGGTGTGTAACGGTGATGGTGTGTAACGGTGTGTAATGGTGTGTATAGGTGATGGTGTGTAACGGTGATCGTTCTTTCTGTCTCTGTGTAGATTTCAGTCCAGGACTCCGGGCCTCTTTACACTCATGCATTATACATTGGCCCTGATTGCTTCTGCGCATAGATTAGCAATCATTTCCCACAATCCTCCTGACACACGCAGGGAAATCACGTATTCATACGTTTTATGGTGAGATGAAGACGTGTGGGTCGTCAGTCTGACTCTCCATGTCTGAGTCTCGCTCTGATTTCATCCTGGATTTCATCAGACCAGGAATATGAGTGTAATTTCCCATCCTCTCATCCTGATTGCACACTTCTCTCTCTCTCTCTCTCTCTCTCTCTCTCTCTCTCTCTCTCTGTGATTTCAGCATGCGCTCATCAGCGGTGTGTGTGTGTGTGTGTGTGTGTGTGTGTGTGTGTGTGTGTGTAATTTCCTGTCCTCTTGTCCTGATTGCTCCTGTCAAGTGTTAAGACGTCCTGCTCCCTGGGACTTTCCGCTAATTAGTCACCGTTAGCTATCAGGAGCCGTCTCACCCTCTGTGGCTGTGAGTGTGTGTGTATCAGTGTGTGTGTGTATCAGTGTGTGTGTGAGTGTATGTGGATCAGTGTATTGGTATGTTTTCATAAACAATGCTGGTTTATATTTCCTGAGAGCACGTTGAAGTACACACTCACTAATAACCTACAGGATAATACAGTAAACACACACCAGTACACAGTGTGGTTCCACTGTAAGAACCTTTACAGGACGGCCAGAACTTTAGGTGCATTTTTACTGCAGAAATCTTTAGACAAATTTTACAACAAGAACCTTTTTTTAGGAACTCGGGAACTTTCTACTGTAAGTTTCCGCTGCCGGAACTTTTTTGTAAACTTAGGAACCTGGCATAAGATTCCACCACAGGAACCTTTTCAGATATTTGGGAACTTACTGCATGTTTCCACTGCAGGAACCTTTTCAAAAACTCGGTTAACGGCACATTTCCGCTGTAGGCACCTTTCAAGATCTCAAGACCTGAACAACTTGTTTCCCATGGAGGAATCTTTTCAGGAACTAAATATCCTAAGAGCAAGTTTCCACTGCAGGAATCTTTTTAGGAACTCAGGAACCTCATGCACATGTCTACTGGAACACCCGGGGCTGAGTTTACTTCCTGCCCTGTAGATCGAGGAACTTGAGAACGTTTCAGCTGCAGGAACTTAACACCATATTCCCCCCACGTGAATCATTTCAGAAACCCTTGAACTTACAGCAAGTTTACAACACGGTTCCACCATGAGAACCTTTTTAAGAACTTTAAGTGCACATTCACTGCAGGAACTCTTTCCCTTAGGAATATTTTTTTTACCATGAGATCCTCCTTTTCAGAACTTGATGAACTTGTGGTAGGTTCTGAATATGTCCCCCACATGCATATGAACACCAGATCATGTCCTGGCCTGTGGTTCTGGGAACCTTTTTAGTTACGTCACAGTTGGTACTTTTCTAGTGGGGTTAGGGTTAGGGATGTTTCTCTGTAGTCTTTAGGTGTGTAAGTGCACATCGCTTTAAATCCTGCAGCAGAGGATTAAATATTTAATTTCTTGGTCATATTTTAATGCGCCGTTTAGTTTAAGAACTAAATGAAGATTCATCCGTTACATCAGCGTTATATCACCAGTCATCAATCAGTCTTTAATATTTGTGTAGAATTTAAAACACCTGGTTTTCACTTCAGAAATTTATCTTTCACAATAAAAAAAAAAAACATCAATCAGCTGGAAATGTGGAGAAACAGACAAGAACACGTCATGAATTATTAGAACCAGAGTATCATTTCACCTACAGATTATTTCTACTGACTACAGCAACGCTTTTAGACAACGTCAGTCACAGCTGTGTGTGTGTGAGAGAGAGAGAGAGAGAGAGAGAGAGAGAGAGAGCGCTGTTAAACACTTGACACAGATAGGAGTCACCTTGGATTAGTGTGTGTGTGTGTGTGTGTGTGTGTAGCTGAGGTGGAGATTTGAAGTGAAATGATGATCAGTAATGAGCAGAAAATGATCCGGAGAGGTCACATGACTCACGATAACTTTCAAAGTCATCCAGAGTGTGTACACACACACACACACAGAGAGGGGGAGGGGAGAGAGGGAGAGAGAGAGTTTAGGGATGTGAACATGTTGCTCAGGTGTGTTACTGTGTAAAGACTCAGTTTGACTGAAGTGAGTCAGTAATTACACTTAGCACTGAGCGCTAACTCTCCAGTCTCCAGGGGTCTGGGGTCAGGGGTCAGCGGTATGGAGTGCTGTGTGAGTGCTGAATGATGAACTCATGAACACGGTGATGTGCGAGTGCACTTGAACAGAGCGTTAGATTTATTATTACCTTAATATTCATGATTTATTCAGATTTACACTAACACACCTGTCCAAAGTACTGGGGAAGGAATTTACTCCGTTTGGCTCACACACACACACACACACAGACACACACACACACCTCTCTCTTCTGATTATCCAGTTCTCTGCAGGTAGACCTGTGACCTGTCTCACTGTCTCTAATTATAAATAAAACACAACACTCCTGTATTGCACATGTTCACGTCTCTCTCTCTCTGTGTGTGTGTGTGTGTGTGCGGGTGTGTGTGCATGCAATTCTTTCTCAAAGTGTGCGAGTGCATCAGTATGTCAGTAGACTCTCAGTCTCTCTGGCTGTCTGAAACACTCATCATCCATGTCTCCTGTGACAAAGTGTGTGTGTGTGTGTGTGTGTGTGTGTGAGAGAGAGAGAGAGAGAGAGAGAGAGAGAGAGAGAGAGAGAATGGTCGGGTGTCAAACTCCAGGCTCCACTCCTCCGTCAAGCCCGACTTATTCAGGTCCCCTGAGTCCTGCACTCAGAGCTACACACACACACACACACACACACACACACACACACACACCTGGTGTCACATGACACATTTCTGATGAGCTGCTTTGGTTTTCCTTATTCATCTTGAATCTCAGTGACATTTGTGAACTGTGAATAAAAGTGTGTGTGTGTGTGAGAGAGAGAGAGAGAAATGTCCATTCTCTGATCCAATATTGTGATCGTCGCTATAGAAAGCGTTTTAGCTATGTGATATTAGCATCGAAATGGAACTGATAGCGGTATGTACAGGCTCCATGCTCTCTTCTCTGATTGGCTGAGAGTCCAGGCCCGGCGTGTGATTGGTCGGTTATCGGGCATCCTTTATCTGCTCCACACATGCAGATACGCTATAACGTATACGCTAGATATAAAATCCAAAACAAATCAAGTCGTGAGAACACCGTTGCTAGGCAACTGGGGATCATGGACGCCGCTCTAGGTAGCTAATAACACGTCTAGCAGGTAGATAAACATTTCCGTGAACGTGATGTATTATTTATTTTATTTATTGTGTTCGCTCAGGAGCGTTTTCACGACACATCATCAGTCAGTAGTGCTTTAGTAACGTTTTATTATTATTATTATTAAAAATGTAAATTTAACTAGAAACACACCAAACTACACTACGCTCATAATTATAAACACAACCTTGTTCTGCACACGTTTACACACACACCCTTTAATGAATCTTTGTGTTTTGAGTCGTAAATGTATATTTTAGGACTACAGTCGATCCCTGGCTTTTCCAGCAGACACATCTGTACATCTTCTCCATCCTCGTCCTCGTCTTCATCCTCGTCCTCATCCTCTTCCTCATCCTCGTCTTCTTCTCCGTCCTCATCCTCGTCCTCATCCTCGTCCTCTTCTCCATCCTCGTCCTCTTCCTTATCCTTGTCCTTGTCCTCTTCTCCGTCCTCGTCCTCCTCCTCGTCCTCTCTGCAGTGATGAAGAGCGATTGAGATTTAAAGTCAGATGGTTATTGATATTCACTCCAGAGACTCGTCTGTCAGGGTTAATTACACTGATGATGATGATGATGATGATGATGATGTGTCTCAGTCTGCAGGCGAGGAGACGCTCATTTACATACCGTATCGTTTAATGTGAGTGTGTGTGTGTGTGTGTGTGTGTGTGTGTGTGTGTGTGTGTGTGTGTGTGTTTTCCTCTCTAGCCTGTCTGTTCAGCTTACACATCTCTCTCCAGGTCCACGATGAGCATCTGAGTGACGATAAACAGAACTACGGTGTACTTCCAGCGTGTTACAGAAGTATTCACACCCCCTTAAACATTCGCCAGCCATTTCACTACTGAATTCATCTTCAGACCCGAACAAAGCCAGTGAGTTTCTTCTTCTTCTTTGTGAGTCTTTCATGTACTTTTACTTTCATACTTTAAAGACAAAAAAAACGATTTAATACCTTACATTACTTCCTGGAGGTTTAGAGAA
>NC_071276.1:1518499-1520999 GCF_023375685.1 Ictalurus furcatus
CCCAGAAGCGCTTTATACTAATAAGATGTTCAAAACTAAATGGTTCCTCTTATGTTCCTCTGTGAGTTGATGTTTGAAGCCCCGTGAGATTGAGAGAACCTGTTCTTCCTCCAGAACGACAAACTAAAAGCCCGTACAGATCCGGCACAGTAAGGGCTGAGGGACATAAGCAAAATATATTTCACCGCTTTACCATACAGTTTATCAGTCTGTTAACAAACCGCCAGAACAACTAATTCATTAATGAAATTAGTTACTTCATTTTATTTCATTTAACCCTTTCATGCAGAAAGGATGCTCAATAAAATGTCCAGATTACTTAACACTAGCATGTCGTATGAATTCTGACCTTTCTGGAAAGAAGACTTGTATGTATTTATTATTAAATGAATGTTTTGTCCATAACATTGAGCAGTTTTTCACTGAGCAGCAGAAATGAACGCAAAATCACGCAAACTCCGCAATTTCCTGAGGATTTTTGCTAAATCATGTGACGTCATCACAGCGCGCATTCAGTCAGAGCCCTCTTCGATTCACGTGTCGAACGTGTGTACAGCTAAGAGGTCTCGTTTACCAACAAACATCACTGTGAAAGACCGCAATGTATATCTGTGTATAATATAATATCTATAATATATCTATATATAACATAATGTCTATAATATATCTATATATAACATAATATCTATAATATATCTATATATAACATAATGTCTATAATATATCTATCTATAATATATCTATATATAACATATCTATAATATATCTATATATAACATAATATCTATAATATATCTATATATAACATAATATCTATAATATATCTATATATAACATAATGTCTATAATATATCTATCTATAATATATCTATATATAACATATCTATAATATATCTATATATAACATAATATCTATAATATATCTATATATAACATAATGTCTATAATATATCTATATATAACATATCTATAATATATCTATATATAACATAATGTTTATAATATATCTATCTATAATATATCTATATATAACATAATATCTATAATATATCTATATATAACATATCTATAATATATCTATATATAATATATCTATCTATAACATAATGTCTATAATATATCTATATATAACATAATATCTATAATATATCTATATATAACATAATGTTTATAATATATCTATCTATAATATATCTATATATAACATAATATCTATAATATATCTATATATAACATAATATCTATAATATATCTATATATAACATAATATCTATAATATATCTATATATAACATAATATCTATAATATATCTATATATAACATAATGTTTATAATATATCTATCTATAATATATCTATATATAACATAATATCTATAATATATCTATATATAACATAATATCTATAATATATCTATATATAACATAATATCTATAATATATCTATATATAATATATCTATCTATAACATAATGTCTATAATATATCTATATATAACATAATATCTATAATATATCTATATATAACATAATGTTTATAATATATCTATCTATAATATATCTATATATAACATAATATCTATAATATATCTATATATAACATAATATCTATAATATATCTATATATAATATATCTATCTATAACATAATGTCTATAATATATCTATATATAACATAATATCTATAATATATCTATATATAACATAATGTTTATAATATATCTATCTATAATATATCTATATATAACATAATATCTATAATATATCTATATATAACATAATATCTATAATATATCTATATATAATATATCTATCTGTAACATAATATCTATAATATATCTATATATAACATAATATCTATAATATATCTATATATAACATAATGTTTATAATATATCTATATATAACAATGTCTATAATATATCTATATATAACATAATGTCTATAATATATCTATATATAACAATGTCTATAATATATCTATATATAACAATGTCTATAATATATCTATATATAACATAATGTCTATAATATATCTATATATAACATAATGTCTATAATATATCTATGTAACATAATGTCTATAATATATCTATATATAACATAATGTCTATAATATATCTATATATAACAATGTCTATAATATATCTATATATAACATAATGTCTATAATATATCTATATATAACAATGTCTATAATATATCTATATATAACATAATGTCTATAATATATCTATATGTAACATAATATCTATAATATATCTATATATAACAATGTTTATAATATATCTATATATAACATAATGTCTATAATATATCTATATATAACATATCTATAATATATCTATATATAACATAATGTCTATAATATATCTATATATAACATATCTATAATATATCTATATATAACATAATGTCTATAATATATCTATATATAACAATGTCTATAATATATCTATATATAACATAATGTCTATAATATATCTATGTAACATAATATCTAT
>NC_071276.1:1530999-1555999 GCF_023375685.1 Ictalurus furcatus
AGTATAAAAATAAATACATTTCTTTCCGCTAGACCTCCTGCTCTCAGTGCTGGCTTCTTGGTTTAAAAGATGGCTTTTCGACATCAAAGCGGGGGAGGGGTTTAAATATTGATTAAAGTATTTTTTTAATAAAAAGCTTTTAATAAAATATTTCTTCCTTCCAGATTTCTACTACAATTCCACCTTCAGACTTTGGAGTGGGGCCTATGGGGCGGAGCTTATGGGGCGGGGCCTAGGAGGTGGGGTGATGGTGCGCTCCATGAATAACCTTCCAGAGTTCAGCTACAGGGTGAAGCTTAGTTTCTGTTTTATAGATGACAAATTTCAACATGACTATGTGACTGTGTGCAATTGTGCAGGTTTGACATGTGTTAGGAGTGTGTGTGTGTGTGTGTGTGTGTGTGTGTGTGTGTGTGTGTACAAGATGTTTAGATAGACTTCAATTTCATATGAAGATTACTCAAAATGCAAAATGTGAATTTGTCTAAATAATGAATGATATTTTTGATGGTTAAGTAAAAACAGTTCCCAGCTGTAGTGTGTTTAGACGTCTGTATGCCTGGAAGGTTAATTAGGTTAATGTGTGTGTGTGTGTGTGTGTGTGTGTGTGTGGATTAGATCAGCAAGTTCATCTCTCTCCCCTTCTGGCTCGTTTTGGCAGGAAATGCAGCAGCAAAGCCCTCTGGGTAAATGGGTATGCACATCTGCGCCCCCCTGCTGCGTCCTCATTGGTCCATGCGGCCCGTTGCCACGGCACATAATGTCCTTCCATGAAATATGGATTGAGTGGAGGTTGAGGGAAGAGACCTGACAAAACACTCACGACCGGTAGACCATGACACACACACACACACACACACACACACACACACACACAGACACAGGATGGGAATCTTTGAAGTTAACATTTAACTCTCAAAGGTTTTTAATCCCACTCCAGACTGCTGAGAGCACTGTGATGACACACTGATATATAACCATATATTGTGATAAATAAATGAATGGACAGGTGGTTACCATAGAAACTCTTGATGAATGATGAGCGTTCTAACAATGGTAACCCTGAAGTGCTTGTAGAGCACCATCACTGATCATCAACGTAACGCTGTTCTGATCTACAGCCACAACACTTCAGTTCTGCATTCTGATTGGTCAGAAGGTGCTTATTAAGTTTCCGGCAGTAGTGTAGCTGCACATCACAGGTTTATATTAACGCACTCATTCGAATATGTTTTCGTTTCTATAGTAACGGCTCGTTTTCAGGGACGTGTACGGCGGACACGTAAACGCATGGAAGGAGTCTCCAGTGTCAGAGCTTTGTAATAATCACAGCCTGCTGCAATAACCGAATGTTTTTTATTTTTACGGCTACTTACCAACAAAAGGTGGAGAACTGAAGTGTAGTACATTTATAACGGTTCTAGCACTGGGTAAACTGTGAACCGGTGAAGTTCTGAGATGGTCCTCTCTGCAGAAGTAAAGGTCCAGGGGTGGGGCTGGACCTGATCCAACTCTTCCCATGTCCCCCAACCCATAAAATGCAGCACACACAACAACAATTACCACACACATCCAACACTCTCTCCACCCCTTTTTGGACTTTTCACTCGACTCTGCCCAGGTATCAGGAGCTAGATCATGTCCGACTCCACCCCCTGGACTTTTTGACTCGACTCCGCCCAGGTATGAGGAACTAGATCATGTCTGACTCCACCCCCTGGACTTTTTGACTCGACTCTGCCCAGGTATGCGGAGCTAGATCAGGTCCGACTCCACCCCCTGGACTTTTTGACTCGACTCCGCCCAGGTATGAGGAGCTAGATCAGGTCTGACTCCACCCCCTGGACTTTTGACTCGACTCCACCCAGATATGACGAGCTAGATCATGTCCGACTCCACCCCCTGGACTTTTGACTCGACTCCACCCAGGTAGGAAGAGCTAGATCAGGTCCGACTCCACCCCCTGCACTTTTTGACTTGACTCCGCCCAGATATGAGGAGCTAGTAAGTACCTTAATTCTATATCATTAGTGTTACACTACAGCACTATCACAGAAAGTAAATAATGTAAATTTACTGTGTCTTGTGTCTGTTAATTCTGAATTTATTTTAAAACGAGCGTTTTAACTTCATCAGTATTCAGTTTTTTTATTTTTCACTCAGTGTGTAAATTTCATATAAAAAACACACAGATGCCAATCCTGTTATTGGGTTTTTAGCTCCACGCTAGTATTAGCCAGGTATCTCTGAGCAGTACAGTCATAACCGCACACACACACACACACACATACATACATATACAATCTCTGCCACTTTGATTAACAAATCCCTCAGGAAACACTTCACTTTACTCTGATTCAAATCACATTCAAATGTAACTAGTATTAATCTCTCTCTCTCACACACACACACACACAAACAAACACACACTCACACACACACTGTAGCTTATCCAGATGTGCGGTGAGTGAAGTGTATGTATGATTTTCAGAGGGAGAGAGTGTGTGTGTGGGGGGGGGGGGGGCAGAGCGAGTCTAAAACACTACAGCAAGTGAAATCATAACTGAGAAAAATAACGAGAGATTTTTATTAAGGTGATTTTAAACAGGTTTTTCTGACAGAATGAGATCAGAGTTTCACACACACACACACACACACACACACACACACACACATCAGGACATTTCTGAGAGTGAAATAGGAGGTGCAGTGGAGCTCAGACACAAAGATGAACATTAATGAGAATGTTACACGTTATTGTACACGCAACTAATGAGGTGAAGATGAAGGTGTGTGTTTGTGTATGTGTGTGTAGAACTGTTTGTCAATATGTGTGCGTGTGTGCGTGTGTGTGTGTGTGTGTGTGTCCTCTCCTCTACAGGCTTTGAGCTTCGGTTCCTCTCCTTCATCAACTACATCAAAAGATCTCATTGCCAGCTGTCTCTCTCTCTCACACACACACACACACCTACTTTCACACACATACTTGCACACACCTGCTCAGTCCGTCCCTGTTTTTTTCTTTCCACACACACACACACACACACACACACACACACACACACACACTCATGTCACAGCAGCATCTGCTTGCTCTGATGTGTCTTGGCTTTGATTGTGTGTAGAAAATTCTCTTTCAGGTGGGGTGTATGTGTGTGTGTGTGTGTGTGTGTGTGTGTGTGTGTGTGTGTGTGTGTGGTTTCATTACGACTCTGCGTGTTTGATGTTTTAAAGAAATGAGAACAGGAAGAGACCTGGCTGCATTCTCAGAACGGCCTCGTCCCAAATCATCAGATCTTTCCCTGCACCCTTTCTCCCTTTGTCCCTTCACTTCTCACACTCAGACCACACCCTACATGCAGCTGACTTCTGATTAATACCTCTGTATGTCTAACTCAGCTACTGTTAGGACTGGAGTGTGTGTGTGTGTGTGTGTGTGTGTGTGTGTGTGTACGTGAGAGAGAGAGAGAGAGAGAGAGACACACAGCAGTCTCTCGGGTTGAGTGTGTATTGATTTCCTGTCGTCTCCCTGAGCTTCATCTCTAGATTATGACAAACAGGGAACTAATGGAGCTTGATGGGCTGCGAACCGGCGTCAAAGGTCTCTCTCTCTCTCTCTCTCTCTCTCACACACACACACACACACACACACACACACACACACACACACACACACACACACACTGCACTATCCTTATAAAAGGGTGTGTGTGTGAGAGAGAGAGAGAGAGAGAGAGAGAGACGGGCAGAGGTTTATAATGAAAGGAGAAGGTTTAATTTCCTCCAGCCTGTTCATGTCTCATCTTCACACAGCTCTGAGCTTCACTAGTGTGTGTGTGTGTGTGTGTGTGTGTGTGTACGTGTGTGTGTGTGTGTGTGTTTATAAAAAGTAAAAAATTAAAATTATAACAAAATCATCCATAAAGTGGTTTTATATTTTATAGGAGAGAGTGAGAGAGAGAGAGAGAGAGAGTGTGTGTGTGTGTGTGTGTGTGTGTGTGTGTGCGCGTGGGCGTGTGCGTGCATGCCTGTGCGTGTGTTTGAGTGCTGACCGTCATGCTCCGTTTGCCTGTGTCGCTCTCGCTAAACCCCCTGCAGGCAAATGGGGGGCAGATGGAGCCTTCACCTTGCAAATAAGCCACACACACACACACATACACACACACACACACACACACACACACACACACTCTGAAACACAAATGAGCGCTGCATTCACACAGGTCCAATTCTGATATGTAAAGTGGGAACCAGACCCTCTGGTGCGTGTGTGTGTGTGTTTGCGTGTAAATACTTCTTAAGAAAATGTTCCTCTCCTGTTTACACAAACCGAGAGCAGCTGATTTGTGAGAAAGTTTAGTGAGGCGTTTCAGACTTTCAGCCTTTTTGTGAGAAACAACAAACAATGATGAGATTTTTCTTCACCGCGAAATTCTCCGTGTTAAAATGAATTAAAATAGAAGAGACAAAACTCTGCAACGTCGCCGTTATTCGTCTTTTAGTGTTTCGGTGTGGAGTCTTCGGCGCTGTGCTGTCGATCTCTCAGAAATTTGTGTCAGTGTCCGCACACGACCTTTCAAATAATTCTGTAATATTGGTTTTGAGTTTGGTCTGCAGGTAAGAGTCATCAGTCAACTCCACTGAACCCCTGTCCAAACCCCTAACCCCCGTCCAAACACCTAAACCCTGTCCAAACGCCTAACCCCCGTCCAAACACCTAACCCCCATCTAAACCCCAACTAAACACCTAACCCGTCCAAACACCTAAATCCTGTCCGAACACCTAAACCCCCATCTAAACCCCAACTAAACACCTAAACCGTCCAAACACCTAAACCCCCATCTAAACCCCAACTAAACACCTAAACCCTGTCCAAACACTGAACTCTGTCCAAACTCCTAAACCCCCATCCAAACACCTAACCCCAGTCCAAACACCTAACTCCAGTCCAAACACCTAAACCCCCATCCAAACACCTAACCTCTGTCCAAACACCTAACCCCTATCCAAACAACTAAACCCCATCTAAACCCCAACTACACACCTAAACCCCAGTCCAAACACCTAACTCCAGTCCAAACACCTAACCCCGTCCAAACACCTAACCCCCATCTAAACCCCAACTAAACACCTAAACCCCCATCCAAACCCCTAACCCCCATCCAAACACCTAACCCCGTCCAAACACCTAACCCTGTCCAAACACCTAACCCCCATCTAAACCCCAACTAAACACCTAAACCCCCATCCAAACCCCTAACCCCCATCCAAACCCCTAACCCCCATCCAAACACCTAACCCCGTCCAAACACCTAACCCCGTCTAAACCCCAGCTAAACGATTTACCAAGCAAACAAATTTGGTTCAAAAGTCGAAAAAACTCTCTGAGGTCGGCTCCACCGTGTGTCGGGCTTTCATTGAAACACACACACACACACACACACACACACACACACACTAAAACCTGTACACGTATCCTCTCCATCATCAGTATTTTCTCGTTCAGAGAGGCAAATCAGGAGAGAGAGATAGAGGAAGTATAAAAAGCAGTATAGACAGAGAAAGACACAAAGAGGGTGAGACAGACAGTAAGGAGACAGATGAAGACAAAACAGAGACAAAGATTTTGAAAAACAGGAAGAACAAAGTGATGGAGGTAGTGAGACAGATAGTGAGAGCAAGAGAGAGAAAGACAAAAAGAAGGTGAGACAGAAAGGAGGATAAAAAAAGAATGAAAAAGTACAAAAAGAGAGAGAGAGACGGGGAGGAGGAAAACGTGAGACAGAGAGATAGACAGATCGGGAGAGAGAGAGAATGGGTGAGACGGACAAAATGAAAGAGAGAGAGAGATGCACATGAAGAGTGAAAAGTGTGAGACAGAGAGGAAAGTAAAGATGGGGAGAGAGACGGAGAGCAGAAGAGCGAGAAAGAGAGTGAGACAGAGCTTTGGAGAGACAGACAGAAAACAGAGAAAGAGAGAGATCCACTCATCACCTTTTCATCAGCCTCCTCTGTAGTGGAACAGTAACCACCTACACACACACACACACACACACACACACACACACACACACACACACACACACACACACACACACAGGTTAGCGGTGCCGCTCTTGTTATTGTTGTGTTTAGCACTCGGGGGTCTGATGTCGCCCCTCCCCCTCCTCCCCCTCCCCAGCTCAAGTGCTCTTCACTTTAAAGGGGAAAAAGTGCCACTTCAGAGCTCACCGTCTCCACGGCAACTGCGCACTCATTATCATTAGAACACTAATTACCACTAGGGGGCTCTGATTGGCCATAATTAGCGGTTAACCCTTCGCACGCCGAGCTCAGCGGGGCCGCTCGCAATCGAGGGGCAGGTCGCCATGGTGATTAATCATGGCGTTTTATTCGATAAATCATGAAAACATTTTCAGGTTAACGTTCTCTTCCTCAACACAATACTGTGTTTACTTCTTCAAAACTCTTCACACAGTTTTCACTTCAGCAGCATGCAGATCAGCACAGGCTTGAACCTGAAACCACAGAAACCCCTCACATCTCACCAGCGAAGGTTCTACCACCAGATCCATCCCTTCATTACCAAACAACAACCTGGAACCTCTTTACTGTACCGAGTGCACCACAGCACGACTTCTCCAACTTTCCGTATCTCTTTAACTGCGAAATAAATTCCACTGACCCCCTCAGGCCTGAGTTGAGTTTGGTGCTTGGACCCCTGAATATCATATCTACGTAGGTTGTGATTTAACGATTTAACAAGTGTGTTAGCACTTGTGTCATTCTTTTATAGAGGAAAAACTGTGTGTGTGTGTTTCTTTGAAGCGCGTGTAGCTGAAAGGCCAGCGAGGCAATCTGAGAAGTTCACACACGCATGAGGAAAATAGCCGAGAGCCGAGAGGACGGCGTGTGATTCAGTCCCATCTGTTCAGACACTTTCTATTAGAGATCAGAGAGGGCGAGAGAGGCAGACTAACACACAGAGAGAGAGAGAGAGAGAGAGAGAGAGAGAGAGAGAGAGATGGGTGTGGTGAGTCTGAAGGCTGAATTGCAGCGTGATAAGCTTTTAGGAAATTCTTTGAACCTGACATACAACTCGTCTGTGTGTGTTTCTATCCCGTAACTAAGCGGTACACACGTTCATGCTACAAAATAATAGCGGTAAACTTAATATATGTAAAATCATATGAATACAATGTAAATATTGGATACATTTGAAGATATTTGAGATATTTTCACTGTTTTTCATAACGACACGACTCCTCAGGAGCCGGAGAAAATTCGGTTGCCGTGGCGACAGATTGCCGCCATTCACACTCATAGCGGAGGTGCTAATAGTGCTGAGTAAGAACTGTTACCGCATTGGGGTCAGCAGAAAACCTGCTGCGTGTTAGCCATTAGCGACAGTGCTGAGGCTGGGCCTGGAAACTTATTAGAAATCTCCAGACATCCACCTGAGTAGTCTGGGCGTCTGTCAGCGAAGCTAACACGCCTGAACTTTTACCACTGGGTCCATGTTTAATACGTAACATCTGGTTACCGAGCGTCTCGGCAGACTCGACATCTGTGTGTCAGAGCGTAAAGGGAAAAAAACCCACAGCGTTTCCATTCATCGCTAACGTGGCGTTGGAGAGACACCGGGGTGAAGAACGGCCCGGAAGCTTTCGTATTTATTAGCCAGCAGGTTACACACTCCACCAGCTGAGCTAGCGTCTACAGTTATTAGCTTCAGGTCACACATTACTGTTAGCCTTCAGTGATGAATGGCCGAGTTTTCCAGGAACTGTGGAATGTTTTAGTCTTTCAGAAAATTTAGTGTGTGTTTATATGTTAGCGTGGGATTATAGACTAGCGCAAAAGGACTGGTCTTTAAGACGTCTTCATTCTCACGGCTCACAATGTTTATTTATATATATATATATATATATATATATATATATATATATATATATATATATATATATATATATATAAAAAGAAGTGAGCATTGCAAATCCTCTAAGGTTCTGGGACTTTTGGAAGAGTTTGTGGAATCAAACAGTTCTTGATGAGTTCCTGTTCTGTGTTCCCGCCTTACTTTAGGAACTGTGATTTAATAAAACCGAAATTTTTATTTAGTACGATGAGTTTCAGCCCAATAGTTCCTGGTCTGCAGAATAGTTCCTACTCTGGAGGAGGGAAATTAAAACTATAGCACTGAAACCAAAACCGGTTCCTCACTGGAAATGAACTTCCTGAGTTTATGAAAGATTTCTTGGGCTTTTGATTCATTTCTTGAGTTCCTAAAGAACTTCCTGGTTTTACGGGGGAAAATATATCTTGGGTTCATAAAAAGGTTCCAGGTTTCTGAGAAAAAATCCCTGAATAAGATCTTGTTATAAGGGTTCCTGATGACAAGATAACCTCCATACCTCCTTCTCATTTCCATACCTCCTCCTCACCTCCATACCTTCTCCTCACCTCCATACCTCCTCCTCACCTCCATACCTTCTCCTCACCTCCATACCTCCTCCTCACCTCCATACCTTCTCCTCACCTCCATACCTTCTCCTCACCTCCATACCTCCTCCTCACCTCCATACCTTCTCCTCACCTTCATGCAGGTTTCCTGAGGTTCCTAAGTTTTTGAAAAAAAATAATCCTGGGTTCCTGTAAATGTTCTTGAGGGTTTGTTTGTTTGTGTTTTTTTTATACAGGTTTCCTAAAAAGTTCTTGAGCTCTTGAAAAAATGTCCCTGTTTCCTGAAAAAAAAAAAAAGTTCTTGAGTTTTTTTGATATAAAAATGTCCTGGGTCCATGAAAAAGTTCCTGCTGTGAAAATGCATCTGTAGTTCCTGGAACGGTTCTTCAGTGCCTGAGCAATTTCAGTGGTAAAGACCAAAAGTCCATGAAGACAGTGTGATATTGATGTTGAATTAATGTTGATTATAGATCAGATTATAGCTGTTGCACATTTAACTTCATTTAAATTGCTGATGAAACTGTGGAGTTATTGATCAGACAGATTGTGTAGTAACATCTAAACGTGATTATTAAATCCAGTATACAGAACTTTTTCAGGAACCAAGGATGCGTTTCACAAAATCAGGGAGTTCATTAGTTTTCAGGAACTTTAGGTACATTTCCAGTGGAGGAACTGGGGCTGGTTTTGGTTTCAGCAGCGTATCTGAGAGAGGGAACACCTGGTATTCTACATACCAGGAACTATTGTGCTGGAACTTAGTACCGATGCATCTCTACGTCCTGCATGTTCAAGAGTTCAGCATCAGAGGCTGTTTCATGAGCTGAAAACCACACACTTCTCTTTTTAAGTGTGTGTGTGTGTGTGTGTGTGTGTAATCCCAATTAAAGAGTGTGAAGTGGTGTGAGAGCAGGGACAGGGTGAATGATAATAGCTACAGAGCGAGAGACACGCTACTTCTCACAAATTGATTTTTAAAGGTGTTAAATGGATGGAGGCCTCCGAGACCGCAACACTTTTACAGCTCCTCACCTCCTCACTTCCATACCTCCTCCTCATTTCCATACCTCCTCCTCACCTCCTCACCTCCACACCTCCTCCTCACCTTCATACCTCCTCCTCATTTCCATACCTCCTCCTCACCTCCTCACCTCCACACCTCCTCCTCACCTTCATACCTCCTCCTCACATCCATACCTCCTCTTCACATCCATACCTCCTCTTCACTTTCTCCTCACCTCCACACCTCCTCCTCACATCCATACCTCCTCCTCACCTCCTCACCTCCATACCTCCTTATCACCTCCACCCCTCCATACCTCCTCCTCACCTCCACACCTCTTCCTCACCTCCATACCTCCTCCTCACCTCCTCACCTCCATACCTCCTCCTCATTTCCATACCTCCTCCTCACCTCCTCACCTCCATACCTCCTCCTCACCTCCTCACCTCCACACCTCCATACCTCCTCCTCATTTCCATACCTCGTCCTCACCTCCTCACCTCTTCCTCACCTTCATACCTCCTCCTCACCTTCATACCTCCTCCTCATTTCCATACCTCTTCCTCACCTTTATACCTCCTCCTCATTTCCATACCTCCTCCTCACCTCCTCCTCACCTTAATACCTCCCTCCTCATTTCCATATCTCCTACTCATTTCCATATCTCCTACTCATTTCAATATCTCCTCACTTCCATACCTCCTCCTTACCGAAACACCTCCTCCTCACCTCCATACCTCCTCCATACCTCCTTCTCATTTCCATACCTCCTCCTCATTTTCATACCTCCTCCTCACCTCCACACCTCCTCCTCATTTCCATACCTCCTCCTCACCTCCAAACCTCTTGATCACCTCCTCACCACCTCCACACCTCCTCCTCTCCTCGAGCATGCACACGGACAGCGAGAGCTCCAGTAAGGTCAGAAAGAAGAAAGAGAGAGAAAGGATGTTTTTTTGTCTGAGATACTCGAACAGTTCCATCATAGAACACTTTAAGTAAGTATCCTTGTACCTTTTTCCTCTCTGTAATATATTTATAGCTTTTTGAAAGTAAGTGAAAAGGTCATGATTTATCTCACAGTCTGCTGGTTCGCGTGAGGGCTTTAAACACGTACGAGTGTGTTTGGAGATGAACCGCAGAGCGTGAGACAGACGAGGGGAGAGACAGATCGAGGATTCAGCAGAATGTCTGTGCTGAGTGAAGGAGCTGGAGGAGATGTGAACGAGCAGCTGGAAATTCAGTGAAAAGGAAAGAAGGCGAGAATGAGGGGAGAGTGCAAATGGATTTCGGCGAGAGAGAGAGAGAGAGAGAGAGAGAGAGAGGTTTAATCAGCAGCTCGCTAGCCTGTGTGTAGTCAGCTCATCATCATCATCATCCTCTGATTACACTCCTTCTCTCCTGCTGTGTGTGTGTTTGGTCTACTCATGACACCCCGCCCACTGGCCATTTCCCAACCTCGAGCACCTACACATCACTCGTTTCAGATGAAATATAGATCACAAGGATTGGCTGGGTTTTTTTTTCATGTTCTGCTAATCAGCGTGTAAAATCATGTTCCAGAGGTGAACGTGAACATCACACGGATTCAGAGAGATCATCAGGATGCGATACTCAAAATGGCGATTATAAAGGACGCAACATGTCGTTCTTTTATCCATTTTTAGTTACGTGTAATGTTGAGGAACATCTGGGAGACAAGTTAGCTCCTGTGCTCGATGGTACCACCCCAGTGACCAGGACTGGTACAGTTTAGTACCCCCCCCCCCCCCCCCAAATTGTGGCCTGAACTGGTTCTGAACATAAAAACACAGATTTGTTCTTCTCTAAACTAGACTAGTCCATAAACGCAGAGCTCTGATTGGCTGAGAGTTGTCGAGAGAAAAAGCACACAACACTGAGTCGGTATCTAGTGTTAGTCATTAGATGAGAACAATTAGTGATGTGTTAAATGTGTGTGTGTGTGTGTGTGTGGAGTGAAGAGAGGGTCTTGTGTAGTGAGCTGTCAGTGGCACCAGTGCGTCAGCGTCAGTTTGAAATCGCAGCTCTATTGTAAAACAACGCGTGATGCTGACACTCACACACACACACACACACACACACACACACACACACTGTGAATAACACGGCAAGTGTGCAACTGGCAGCATGTCCAACACAGCTGATACTGATAGTGAGAGAGAGAAAGAGGTTCTTCATCTGTTCCTTGGCAACTTCACTTTAGTCGAGAAGCAACTTTGTAAGGAATAAAACAGTGTGTGTGTGTGTGTGTGTGTGTGTGTGTGTGTGTGTGTGTGTGTGTGTGTTGTGCTGTTACATTAAAATAGTCAGCGACAGGGTGCTATGATGAAGCAGAATTGCTGTTAAAACCTCAGAGATGATTTTTCCCCCTATTCTCTTTCTTTCTGTCCTTTCTTCCTCCCTTTCTTTCTTTCTCTGGGACTCGGATCTCCACAGATCTCACGCACACTTCTATTTTTTCCTCTTTAATATCTGTCCATGTCCCCAGTGTCCTCTGCTGCCATTTCTCCTGCTCTCTGTCATACTTCATCTGACTCTCTATCCATCTCTCTCTCTCTCTGTGTGTGTGTCTCTCTCTCTCTCTCTCTCTCTCTCGGTTCACATGACACCATTTCAGCTTCTCGTCTTTCTCAGACAGCGCACGTCCTCTCGCTCTATCGATGGCGGTTGAATCAATGTTATCTCTTTTCCCCACGCCTCGGCCTTCATCGATTCCCCTCGCCTGTCGCACACTCGCTCAATTAAACGCCTCTCACTGCGGCTCGGGAGCAAATTGAAATCGGACACAGCCCCGAGCGCTGGAGAGCGTATTAGCCAGAGACAGATGAGCACTTCTTATAAAGCTGTTGGTGAGACAAACGGAAATTACAGATGCAAGAGAGCAAGAGAGAGAGAGAGAGAGAGGGAGAGAGAGGGGGGGATTAGCAGAACCTTTTCTCAACATTATGGTTCCAGGAACGTTTGTTTTTTCTGGTCATTCTGAGCATATAGCGTTTAGAAACGTTTCTACAACATTCCTTCAACGCTTTTGTACGAGCAGCGTTCTACTAACACTGAGAAGCAAACCGTTATTACAGCAGACGTTATTAGAACATTGCAAGAACGTTGTGTTTGGAACCTTCTCAGAACCTGTTTGCTTCCGGGCATAGGAACTCAAGAACCTTTTCAGGGACTTCCAGGGTTCCCTGGGTCACATTTCCAGGAAGCTTGTTAGTTCCGGCTCCTGAGGAACTAAGGAAATTAGTTCCTCTTGAGGCGGAGCTTGTGGTGCTGAAGGTCTCTGATTGGTCAAACTTGAGCGTTATGGAATGATAAACTTTCTGGCCTGCTGTATTTTTGTGAAGTAAAAAAGCTTTAGCTTTCTAAGCCATAAAAGTTTTGAAGCGACGAGCGTAAAACGAGACGTAAACGAGTGTGTACAGGTTTCTAATGCCACAGCATTTCAGAATTGTTATATTTCTGCACAACTTGGCAGAAGTAAGCAGGAAGGAAGCCATCTTCGAGTCTGTTCTGTTATGTTCAGTGAGCACTCCGAGCCCGAGCTCCTGATTGCAGCTTTAATCACTTCGGCAGCATGTTTGTGTTCCCGCTCTGTCACTACGTTAATCTGTGGTGGCCTCCTGCGCTCCGTCAGGCCTCGTTCTAATCCCCCAGAGTGCTGCTGTGTTCAGCACTTTCTCAGCAGGACTGACACCAAGCAGAGCCCCGTTAGCATTAGCGTTAGCATCAGCATTAGTGGTCCCCAGATCCGTCTTTAGCCTCGTCATCAGTTTGGCCTCGTCTCAGTCCACCTGCTGCCTGAAGAGGAGCCTCAGATATCTGCTCTAACACACACACACACACACACACACACACTGGGTATATTATGACAGAATGAAGAATGTGTATAATATTATAGCACAGTGACTTAGTGGATCTGTGGACGTTTGATTTGATGTGATGTGAATTTGATCACAGCGAGCTCAGAGAGATGTGTGTGTGTGTGTGTGTGTGTGTGTGTGTGTGTCTCTCTTTCTCACACACACTCACACTCACTGATGAATAATGGATACAGCAGACTAAACACTTTGTGTCAGATGCAGGAACACGCTGGTGATTTGCCCGTGGGCCGAGCGGAGCAGGACAGCGCCTCTTTAAACATGTCGGCTTTAATATCCGGGTATCTTTATTGACTCTGACGGTGGAGCTGCTCTTCACGTCCGTGATCTGAACATCACTTTCATCTCCATGTGCTGAAGGAATGATTCAGAGTCTCTACATTTGACCTGGAGCGACGCAATCGCTTTCTCTCGCCAGTGTTTTTATTTATTATTCCTATCTATATACACCTCCATAACTATCCATCCATCATCTATACCGCTTATCCTTACCTCCATAACTAGATACACACATTGTTTTTGATTGACATGTTACGTGTTCAACTTCCTAACGACGATCTCTTTCGTCCAAGCTTTATTTTTCTTTGTACCGTCCGTCTCTGTACACGTTCCCTGAGAGCTCGTGAGCGACGGGATAAGATGAGACCAGGTAGAACTTTAAGGTCGTGAGTGGGGAACTGAAGAAAAGTCGGACCTTGGGCTCCGTCAGTTCTGAGGAATCAGTTCTGAGGAATCAGTTCTGAGGAATCAGTTCTGAGGAATCGTTCGAGTGAATCGTTTGGATTTGTCGTTTCTTGCGACTCAGTTTATTCACTTGTTTAAAACTGTAAATGTGTTAAATACACGTGTGAGAGGTTCTCTGAAATTAGATCAAAATAACAAATGGCTTCCACTCATGAAAAACAAAAAGCTCTCTTTCCTTTTCACACTAGCGCACTACACAGTGTGCACTACTCTGTAGTGTGTATAACACACACACACACACACACACACACACACCCACCCACCCCTACTCACACTAGCGCACTACACAGTGTGCACTACTCTGTAGTGTGTATAACACACACACACACACACACACACACACCCACCCCTACTCACACTAGCGCACTACACAGTGTGTACTACTCTGTAGTGTGTATAACACACACACACAATCCTACTCTGTAACGCTGAACGGCCAGGACGCTGAGACCGTCACCGCGGCAACAGACCTCACCGCGCTGTGATTGGTGGACCCGTGGGAATATGCAAATCTTCTCGTGCGCTGATTGGTCGGTGGGCGTGGCCCGGCGGCTCCAGACCCGCGGTGGTTCCGGGTTTCGTTGTCAGTCCGGCGGAGCGGCTGCAGGAGAGAGGAGCTGCTGAGGGGAGAAGCCGCGCGCGCGCTCACGCACACACCGGTTACTCCCGTAACACTCCGCGGATTATAAACCGACACACAGACCGGAGTTTAAACCCCGCTTCAGGCACGAGACAGGAAATTATCCCCGGACAGAGAGGAATAAAATCCCGCCTCGACACGGATTATTTATTACACTTTGTTAACGGAATGACGGAGTGATAAATCACCGGCGTGCTCGCGCGAGTGTCTGAGTGTCTGAGTGAGTGAGTGAGTGTGTGTGTGTGTGTGTGTGTGACAGAGAGAGAGAGAGAGCGAGAGAGAGAGAGGTCGCGCGCCGCTCGCCGCTCGGAGCTGTATGGAGGTCTAGAAAGGAGCAGAGAAGCGGTTTATGGTAAGAATCTCTCTTTTTCGTGTGTGTGTGTGTGTGTGTGTGTGTGTGTGTGTGTGTGTGTGTGCAGTTTGATTATAATTATTATGTTGTTATGTGTTAAAGTAGATCATCATAAAACAGGAGATAAGACAGATAAGCAGCTGGTTTATGGACCAGACACAACACACACACACACACACACACACACACACAGACTTTTGTTGCTGTTAAAGTTAATATTTCATCAGTGTTTGTGTGTTATGTTTTGTGGTCAGAAGAGAATTGAGTGTGAGTGTGTATGTGTGTGTGTATGTGTGTGTGAGAGAGAGAGAGAGAGAGAATATGAAAGCCCCAACATTTCCCATCTCTTCTCTTTAAATTCCCCGTCCCTCATCGTTTAAAGTGTTACTGAAGCGCAGAGCTGAAAAGTCCTGGTCTCTGATTGGTTGGTTGGTGTGTGTTATTGCTCTCTACACCACAGCGCTGTTGAGATCTGGATCCTGATTGGTCAGAAGGTGTTGATTAGTTTTCTATAACAGCAGCTCTGTAAGTAGCGCAGCTGCAAAGCACAGGTTTATATTAATGTGCACTTTCTAATACCTTATCGTTTCTATAGTAACAGCAACTTCACAGGGACGTTTATTAATTATTTATGGAAGGAGTCTCCAGTGTCAGAGCTACAGTTTTCCCACATCTTCAGGGAAGAGGAGGTTACGCTTTGCCGTTTATCTGTAACATGACAAGCTGCATTTCTTTTTCTTTTTAACTTCAGAAGAGAGGCAATGAAGAGAGGAGAGGGGGAATAGAGAGAGGAGAGGGGGAATGAAGAGAGGAGAGGGGGAATAGAGAGAGGAGAGGGGGAATGAAGAGAGGAGAGGGGGAATAGAGAGTGGAGAGGGGGAATGAAGAGAGGAGATGGGGAATGAAGAGAGGGGAGGGGGAATAAAGAGTGGAGAGGGAATAAAGAGAGGAGAGGGTGAACGAAGAGTGAAGTGGGGAATGGAGAGAGGAATAAAGAGAGGAGAGAGGAATAAAGAGAGGAGAGAGGGAATAGAAAGAGGAGAGGGGGAATAGAGAGTGGAGAGAGAATAGAGAGAGGAGAGAGGGAATAAAGACGAGAGGGGAATAGAGAGGAGAGAGAGAATAGAGAGAGGAGAGAGGGAATAGAGAGACGAGAGAGGATGGGGAATAAAGAGTGGAGAGAGAATAGAGAGATGAGAGAGGGAATAAAGAGAGGAGAGGGTGAACGAAGAGTGAAGTGGGGAATGGAGAGAGGAATAAAGAGAGGAGAGAGGGAATAGAGAGAGGAGAGGGGGAATAGAGAGTGGAGAGAGAATAGAGAGAGGAGAGAGGGAGTAGAGAGAGGAGAGAGGGAGTAGAGAGAGGAGAGGGGGATGGAGAGGGGAGTAGAGAGAGGAGAGGGGATAGAGAGAGGAGAGGGGATAGAGAGAGGAGAGCGGAATAGAGAGAGGAGGGGGGAATAGAGAGAGGAGAGGGGGATGGAGAGGGGAATAGAGAGAGGAGAAAGGGAGTAGAGAGAGGAGAGAGGGAGTAGAGAAAGGAGGGAGTAGGGAGAGAAGAGAGAATAGAGAGACGAGATACGGAATAAAGAGAGGAGATGGAGTAGAGAGATGAGAGAGGGAGTAGAGAGATGAGAGAGGAGAGAGGGAGTAGAGAGAGGAGGGAGTAGGGAGAGAATAAAGAGACGAGATACGGAATAAAGAGAGGAGAGAGAGTAGAGAGATGAGAGAGGGAGTAGAGAGATGAGAGAGGGAATAAAGAGACGAGAGAGAGAGGAGAGAGAATAGAGAGAGGCTGGTGAGGGAACGAGTGTTTACAGCTGCTGTAGTGTAAGTGAGAACAGGAAGAGGCGGAGTGCTGATCAGCGTGATGGACCTGCGTCAGGTGATCACATGACCGTGTGTCTTGCAGGTGCTGATGGATGGTTTTTATTTTCAGGAGCGTGTTATTGAAGCGGCTCCATCCGAGCGCAGAGATAAACGTCCAGATTGATTGATTGATACGCCTCGGGCGAATCCGTGCTCTTCTTATTAAACTCATGAATATTTTTAGAATTGCAAAACTCTAATTTCCTGCAGCGCACATTCATCTGTCATGTGCTGTAATATTCAACTGAGTCAAACTCATTCAAATCTGATTCACTCATTCAAATCTGATTCATTCATTGGTTCTCCAGCTGATTTACTGTGCACTCTGTATGACTTGTCATTCAACTGAAGAAGGTGTGGCCTGAGTGTGTGTATCAGAGTGTACCAGAGGGTGTGGCTTATGTGGGTGTGTGTGTGTCAGCGTGAAGGGGGTGTGGCTTATGTGGGTGGTGGCATGAAGTAGGTGTGGCCTATGTGTTTCAGATTAAAGGGAGTGTGGCCTATCTGTGTGTCAGACTGAAGGAGGCATGGTCTTTGTGGGAAATATTGGAGGTGAGTTTGTGTGTTTGTGTTGTGTGAAAATACAAACTTTCTCACCCAGTCTCTGTGTGTGTGTGTGTGTGTGTGTGTGTGTGTCTGTGTGTGATTCCTCAGGGTTCCTCTGTGTCTTTAGGATTTTGAAATGCTTGTGTTTTTCTGTTTACAGTAGTTAATCCAACTAGTAAAACTGTTCCACTGTCAGTCAGATCGCTCCAGAACACTCTTCTCCCAGTGTCCTCCCACTGTCCTCCCAGTGTCCCCCCAGTCTTCCCACAGTCTCCTCCCAGTGTCCCACCAGTGTCCCCCCAGTGTCCCCCCAGTCTTTCCCCAGTCTTCCACCATTCTTCCCCGGTCTCCTCCCAGTCTCCTCCCCGTCTTCCCCCAGTGTTGTCCCAGTGTCTCCCCCAGTGTCTCCCAAGTCTTTCCCCAGTCTCCTCCAGTCTTCCACCATTCTTCCCCAGTCTTCCCCCAGTGTTGTCCCACTCTTCTCCTCTCTCCTTCCACTCTCCTCCCAGTGTCCTCCCAGTGTCCTCCCAGTGTCCTCCCAGTGTCCTCCCAGTCTCCCCCCAGTCTCCTCCCAGTCTCCTCCCAGTCTCCTCCCAGTGTCCTCCCAGTCTTCCTCCAGTCTCCTCCCAGTCTCCCCCCAGTCTCCCCCCAGTCTCCCCCCAGTCTCCCCCCAGTCTACCCCCAGTCTCCTCCCAGTCTCCTTCCAGTCTTCCCCCAGTCTCCTCCAGTCTTCCCCCATTCTTAACCCCGCTCCTGATAGTCTCCTCCCAGACCCCTCCCACTCTCCCCCGACTCTCCTCTCCGTCTCCTCCCAGTCTCCTCCAGTCCCCTCTCCGTCTCTTCTCAGTCTCCTCTCAAAGCGTTGGTGTTTTATTTGAAAACAGGACGCGTTACCCAATGAAACTCTTTCTGAAGTTTGTAAGAGAATGATGAGTCAGATATCAGAGATGATTAACACATATTCAGCGCCAGTCCTTCACAACACTGAAACAGTCAGTCAGTCACAGGGCTGTGAGACTAGGACATTTTAACCTGTTTACACACACTCCAGAGATGATGAGTTGCAACATGATGCTGTGCAAAGTTCGTACACCCACACACACACACACACACACACACACACACACACACACACACACACACACACAGTTGGTAATAGCTGTGGCTCACAGCTGCTGTTTCCCAACTACAAAGTGTTGCTGACTAGTGGGAAAAGGACACACCACACACACACACACACATTATAGTGCAGCAGACATGTGGAAATAAGCCAACCACTCTAAGAGCAAGTGTGTGTGTGTGTAACCTCGTCTCACTCTCCATGATAATGACAGGTTGCTAGGCGACTTTAGCCCCGCCCCCTTGTCTCTGTCGTTTATATCTCTTGCAGATGGAGTGTGTGATTAGGAGTGTGAGGATCAGCGCAGGATATCGGCCGTCTGTGTGTGTGTGTGTGTGTGTGTGTGTGTGTGTGCTGAACTAAGCAGGTCAACTTAGATTATCTCTCTCTGACACTAAAATCTGTCTCTCTGTCTCTATCTGTCTGTCTCTCTACATGTCTGCCTTTCTCAGGTCATTCTTTATGAGCTCTCAGTTTTACTTAGTGAGTGTTATTTTGTGTGTGTGTGTGTATTTGTTATGATGGAGTGTGAGCAACATTATGGAGTGTAAGCAACATCTGTCCAGCTGTCATCCTGTCTCAGCCAATCAGACGCCCTCATGGGTACCAGCTGTGGAAATGTAGCTTTGTGTGTGTGTGTTTCTCTCTAAGGACTACACGAGTGCGTCAGAGCATCTCCAAGACACACACACAGTTCCCATGTCGTCAAAGTGTGAATCAAGTCGCACAGTCCGGCTCTGGTTACTCTGTGTGTGTGTGTGTGTGTGTGTGTGTGTGTGTGTGTGTGTGTGTGTGTGTCTGTCTCAGTGTTGTCATCTGATGTAAAGAACAGTGCGAGACCACGAGAGTGAGACAGATGAAGTGTAGAGTTTATTGTATATAGCTGTCAACCTTTAAAACACACACACACACACACACACACACACACACACACACACCTTTCTGTCTGCCTATCTCTTGATTGACAGGAACTTGAACGCAGTAATCAGTGTCATCAGCACCTTTTGTGGAAGCAGACAATAGCGTCATCTCCTCTCCTCTTCCCTGTCTGTCTCACTCTCTCTCACTGTCTGTCTGTCTTTCTCATTGTCTGTCTGTCTGTCTCTCACTCTGTCTCACCCACTCCCTGTCTGTCTGTCTGTCTCTCACTCTGTCTCACTCACTCCCTGTCTATCTGTCTCTCTCTGCTGAACTGTATTTTGAGTTTCATTTGTGTGAAGAGGAAACACACACACACACACACACACACACACACACACACATATCCAAACGAAATCAGATTAGAAACTCGATCCCACAGGAAGAAACTCAGATTTCTGATGGTGTCAGTGTTTGTGTTTCCTGACCCTGTGACCCGTAATTTATAGTGTAGGGTTTTAGCTCCAGGACTTGTAGCTGAAATATAGCCTACAGCGTACGATTTACTACTACAGCATACGATTTACTACTACAGCATACGATTTACTACTACAGCCTACAGTTTACTACTACAGCGTACGATTTACCTCAGCATACGATTTACTACTACAATGTACGATTTACTACTACAGCATACGATTTACTACTACAGCGTATGATTTACTACTACAGCGTATGATTTACTACAGCATACGATTTACTGCTACAGCGTACGATTTACTACTACAGCGTATGATTTACTACAGCATACGATTTACTACTACAGCGTACGATTTACCTCAGCGTACGATTTACTACTACAGCATACGATTTACCTCAGTGTACGATTTACTACTACAGCGTACGATTTACCTCAGCGTACGATTTACCTCAGCGTACGATTTACTACTACATCATACGATTTACCTCAGCGTATGATTTACTACTACAGCGTACGATTTACTACTACAGCGTACTATTTACCTCAGCGTACGATTTACTACTACAGCGTACGATTTACTACTACAGCGTACTATTTACCTCAGCGTACGATTTACTACTACAGCGTACGATTTACTACTACAGTGTACGATTTACTACTACAGCGTATGATTTACTACAGTGTACGATTTACTACTACAGTGTACGATTTACTACTACAGCGTATGATTTACTACAGTGTACGATTTACTACTACAGCGTACGATTTGCTACTACAGCGTACGATTTATTACTACAGTGTACGATTTACTACAGCGTACGATTTACTACTACAGCGTACGATTTACTACTACAGTGTACGATTTACTACTACAGCGTACGATTTTACTCAGTTTACGATTTACTACTACAGCGTACGATTTACTACTACAGCGTACGATTTACTACTACAGCGTACTATTTACCTCAGCGTACGATTTACTACTACAGCGTACGATTTACTACTACAGTGTACGATTTACTACTACAGCGTATGATTTACTACAGTGTACGATTTACTACTACAGTGTACGATTTACTACTACAGCGTACGATTTGCTACTACAGCGTACGATTTATTACTACAGTGTACGATTTACTACAGCGTACGATTTACTACTACAGCGTACGATTTACTACTACAGTGTACGATTTACTACTACAGCGTACGATTTTACTCAGTTTACGATTTACTACTACAGCGTACGATTTACTACTACAGCGTATGATTTACTACAGTGTACGATTTACTACTACAGTGTACGATTTACTACTACAGCGTACGATTTACTACTACAGCGTATGATTTACTACTACAGCGTATGATTTACTACAGTGTACGATTTACTACTACAGTGTACGATTTACTACTACAGCGTACGATTTGCTACTACAGCGTACGATTTACTACTACAGTGTACGATTTACTACAGCGTACGATTTACTACTACAGCGTACGATTTACTACTACAGTGTACGATTTACTACTACAGCGTACGATTTACTACTACAGCGTACGATTTTACTCAGTTTACGATTTACTACTACAGCGTACGATTTACTACTACAGCGTATGATTTACTACAGCATACGATTTACTATTACAGCGTACAATTTACTACTACAGCGTATGATTTACTACAGCATACGATTTACTATTACAGCGTACAATTTACTACTACAGCGTACGATTTACTACTACAGCGTATGATTTACTACAGCATACGATTTACTATTACAGCGTACGATTTACTACTACAGCGTACTATTTACCTCAGCGTACGATTTACTACTACAGCGTACGATTTACTACTACAGTGTACGATTTACTACTACAGCGTATGATTTACTACAGTGTACGATTTACTACTACAGTGTACGATTTACTACTACAGCGTACGATTTGCTACTACAGCGTACGATTTACTACTACAGTGTACGATTTACTACAGCGTACGATTTACTACTACAGTGTACGATTTACTACTACAGCGTACGATTTACTACTACAGCGTACGATTTTACTCAGTTTACGATTTACTACTACAGCGTACGATTTACTACTACAGCGTATGATTTACTACAGCATACGATTTACTATTACAGCGTACAATTTACTACTACAGCGTACGATTTACTACTACAGCGTATGATTTACTACAGCATACGATTTACTATTACAGCGTACGATTTACTACTACAGCGTATGATTTGCTACTACAGCGTACGATTTACTACTACAGCGTACGATTTACTACTACAGCGTATGATTTACTACAGCATACGATTTACTATTACAGCGTACGATTTACTACTACAGCATACGATTTACTATTACAGCGTACGATTTACTACTACAGCGTACTATTTACCTCAGCGTACGATTTACTACTACAGCGTACGATTTACTACTACAGTGTACGATTTACTACTACAGCGTATGATTTACTACAGTGTACGATTTACTACTACAGTGTACGATTTACTACTACAGCGTACGATTTGCTACTACAGCGTACGATTTTACTCAGCTTACGATTTACTATTACAGCGTAGGGCTGCACGATTATGGCCAAGATGATAATCACGATTATTTTGATCAATATTGACATCTTGGTTATTTATCACGATTATTCATTGATTTTAGGGACAACATATTTTTATTGCACTTTCACATTTAAATAAACAGACCGCTGCTTTCACCTCCATGTTGTGCTACATTCCTGCTCATGTACAAATCTTTAACAGTGTTTACAGGAGGAGAGACGCAAGACAATTTCTTTTAGGAGCTCCTAATTCCAAAAATGAAGTTTAGGGTTTTTTTTTTTCTTTCTTTTTGTTTGTTTTTTTTTTTTTTTTTTTTTTTTTTTTTACTTTTTTTTTTTCTTTTCTTTCTTTTCTTTTTTATTTTTCTTAGAGATGGTAACATTAATGTGCCACAATATAAGTAAATATAAGTAGGCATGGGGAAAACTTGAGCTGGACAACTATGACAGAATTTAGGAACATAGTGTGAGCCATGACACATTAATTTACCTTCTGATAAACTAAATCTAATATTTTCAGTTCATTTTACAGACTGTATGCAAAAAACAACCGTTAACCTGTTTACCTGGTAAACAAATACAATAAACCTCAATGTTCAGTGTTTGAAGTCTGCTCCTCTTAAATATATTTAAAGCTACACTATTAGACATTTCCACTGTTATGGTTCTGGTCTGGAGTCAGTTCTTGAACCGCTCTGTGTATATTGTGTAGATATCTGAATAATCTCATATAGGATGTGATTGGGTGAGTTCATTTACCCGTCAGATTCAAAGCGCTTTAGTTTAATGGTGTTCATTAGGGACGCTCCGATCAGGATTTTTACAGCCGATACCGATCGAGATACCAATCTTTATTTATTTAAACTTTAATCAGGAGGTCATAAACAGTTAAATGTAAGCTCTCTGCTCAGGGTCACTGTTAATTGAATTAAAATAATAGCAATGAGAAATACTGTTGGTTATTGATAAATAAACAAGCATAAAATATTTATTTTTAAATATCTTAAACAATAAAGAGTCCTAATTAAAAGTAGACTAACACAAGCATGATCCATGTTAGGAAAAAGGCTAATAGCTTTCTAAGGAAATAGCGAACTAAGATTAATGTCAAATTGATATTAAATGCAACCCATAGTAATTAAACATCATTTAATTTCTCATTTTATTTATATTTTATGAAGTTACTATGATATCTATTTTTTTATATATAATTATTTATTTATAACTAAGCACATTTTCTGTCTTTACATTTTATTAGTTTTATTTTTGTTTTTTTATCAGTTTTAGATGTGTTCCCCCAGTACAGTGTCCATGTCTGCTGATAATATTGTGTTTTGGGGGGATTAATCAAAACATGGAAACTGATGTTGACTTTTCTAGTGATATCTGGCAACCATGAGTTTAAATGGAGTGAATTAGAGTTAGTGAAGGAGAGCTGCAGTGTACTGTATGTTTACAGATGGAACAGTTGCTACTATTGATTATGGTTGGTGAGGAATTATTTAATAAAGAAGTTTGAATTAAACCCACCTTGTAGCGTTAGCATTATTATTAATTTACTCCGCACGAAGCCGCTGTGTCTACACGAGCAGGTGCAAGTTCAGGTCATTTTGCGGGATCAATAAAAGATGGCGGTTTGAGAAAAGCAGATGATGTACAGAGTTACTCTCTTCGTCGTAATGGCTTCTCTGCAGTATTTCCACACTTGTTCGATTGACTGAGGAGATGAAAAGCAGTGTGAAAGTAACTGTTGCGCAGTGTACATGCGTTTTGGTCTTCCTGTAGTTTTTATTCCGATTGTATTATACAACTCTGAACAGGTCACTCGCACTGGTGCGAATAAATATTTATTCACAGTCGCACAAAGTACTTTTCAGTTGCAAATGCGAGTAAAATGGTCGCACTGTAGAGCCCTGAGTTTATCTGCAAAGTTTTTTCCTGTGTGGCGTGATAACGTTTACTGTCATTGACAACCTCTGTAGTGCCAATTAGCAACATGTTAGTGTCATAATTTCCGAAGCGAAGCTAACAGCTCGAGCGCTAAAATGCTAACACCGTTTCCGGGTTTTGGCATTACAAAATGACGTCATCCCTGCGCCACTCTATGCTGATTGGCTGTAAGTATAGGAAGCGCTTGATTTGATCTGCAGCGGAGTTTTCTATGAGTGGATGATGAACTTTAAACGTCAATATCGCAGTCGATCATGGTCATGTAATCGTGGGCAGTCAAAATCGTAATCGCGATCGATATTCGATTTATTGTGCAGCCCTACTACAGCGTATGATTTACCTCAGCTTACGATTTACTACAGCATACGATTTAGTACAGCGTGCGATTTACTACAACGTCCGATTTACTACAACGTCCGATTTACTACTACAGCATACGATTTACTACTACAGTGTACGATATACTACTACGGTGTACGATTTGCTACAGC
>NC_071276.1:1560999-1578499 GCF_023375685.1 Ictalurus furcatus
CTGTGTGTGTGTGTGTGTGTGTGTGAGAGTGTGTGAGAGTGTGTGAGAGTGTGCGAGAGTGTGCGAGAGTGTGCGAGAGTGTGCGAGAGTGTGCGAGAGTGTGCGAGAGTGTGCGAGAGTGAGTGTGTGTGAGTGTATGTGAGTGTGAGTGTATGTGAGTGTGAGTGTATGTGAGTGTGTGTGTTTGAGAGTGTGTGTGTGAGTGTGTGTACCACCAGCAGGCTCTGGCGCCCAGTCAGCTGTGCATATGGCACCGTGAGGGGCACAGGAACCAATCAAGAACAGGCAGATTAGCACCTGCAGAGGCATGCTGGGAAACCACAGGGTCGTTACGGAAGCTCATTACCAGGCATTGTAGGTAATCATGACTCCGCCCACTCAAGAGAGACAGATAGGTAGAAAGAAGGAAGGAAAGGTGTAGACAGAGCTGGAGGGAAGCAGGAAGTCCAGTCCATATATGGACATGCCCGCCTGTTTTAGATTCCGTATACGGACATGCTGGCGTGTCATTGAGTCCATATATAATAATAATAATAATAATAATAATAAATGACTTTATTTTATAGAGCGCCTTTAAAAGCAGCTTCTCAAAGCACTGTACACAAAATAAGCAGCACACAGAAAAAATAAAAAACATATAAAAGTTAATAATAATGATAATAATAATAATAATAATAATAATAATAATAATAATAATAATAAAAGTAGACATCAGCAGTCAAATGCAAGTTTAAAAAAGTATGTCTTGAGTTGAGCTTTAAAAATGCCAAAGGTCTGAGGAGCTTCCCTGAGTTCAGGAGGAAAATATATGGACATGTGAGAGCCTCATTATTTGGAAGTGTTGGTGTACCTTTGAGAAATTCAGGTATGTCGTAGAGTCATGTGTGGGCGTGTCAGAGTCATGTGTGGAAGTGTCAGAGTCATGTGTGGGCGTGTCAGAGTCATGTGTGGGCGTGTCCGACTCATGTGTGGGCGTGTCAAAGGGTTGTTAGAATCCATATATGGTCGTTGTGAATTATAATATAAGCAGGTTTTTGTTGGTCAGGTGTTTGTCATGTTCATTAATGTTTATGACCGGGATGTGACATTTCATACTGAAGCTTTGGTGCTCTCTCTCACACACACACACACACACACACACACACCTCACATCTCTGTCGAGAGTGTGTGTAAATTGGGAAAGAGGTCATCATCACGCTCTCGCTCTCTCACACACACACACACACACACACACACACATACAGCACTTTGAGACACAACACTGTGTCAAAGAGAATAGCACACACTCTTGCACTATTTATGACACTGTGTGTGTGTGTGTGTGTGTGTGTGTGTGAGAGAGAGAGAGAGAGAGAGAGTGTGTGTTTCTCAGAAATGGTTCCTGTTGTTTATCTACGCTGTGGTTTGTGTCTTTACACACCATGACAGTTAACCTGTTTGTCTCGCTCGTACACACACGGTGTTGTTTAAAACCCTGCGTGTGGTTATAGATTTCATAGTGTGTGTGTGTGTGTGTGTGTGTGTGTGTGTGTGTGTGTGTGTGTGTGTGGGGACACTGGATCTGAGTGTTAATTACTTGTCTGCCTGTCTGTCCCTCTCTCTGTTTCTGTCTCTCTCCTCTTCCCCACTCTGTCTTTTCTGTGTGTGTGTGTGTGTGTGTGTGTGTGTGTGTGTGTTTTATGTGTACAGCTTGTGGTGTTGCTCTGTGGGGGTAATTAAGGTGTGTGTGTATCTGAAGTCTGTGTGAAGCGTTTAGCCCAGGAGGCCCTCTGAAAAACAACCTGCTCCCACAAGACTCTCTGTCTGTGTGTGTGTGTGTGTGTGTGTGTGTGTGTGTGTGTGTGTGTGTGGGACTACATTGATGTGTGTGGGGCTACGTTGATTGCATCAGTGCATTTTCACACTTTTATCACGTTGAGCAGCCGTGTGGTTTTGTGTGTGCGTGTGTGTGTGGAGATCGTGATGATGATGACTTTTTTTCCCAATTCACACAGACTGTCGACAGAGATGTGAGGGAGGTGTGTGTGTGTGTGTGTGTGTTATCCCTTGTTCCAGATCATGCATGTGTGTATAGTCTGAACAAACACACACTCTCCAGATGTTGTGGTTATTAAAGTTCAGTCGGTCGGCAGGGAAACGGAGCGAGTCTTTTCTACTGCTCCAGTCTTTAACTGAAGATCATGTGACCTGTGAGCTGAGTTTCTATTGGTCAGTTTTGAGCTTTTTCAGTGTGTTGATATTTTTTATTTTGAGTCTCTCTCACACACTCCGTGTCTCTGATTTTAATGCACTGTGGTGTGTGAGTCAGTGATTTCAGCCAGGTAGCGGACATCACAGACACACACACACACACACACACAGACAGATAGAGGGAGAGATGGACAGATAGAGGCAGACAGATAGAGAAGGGAAGAGGGACAGACAGAGAGAGAGACAGATAGATGCAGGTAGACAGAGACAGAGAGAGGCAGACAGACAGATAGAGAGAGACAGATAGAGAGAGAGAGAGTGACAGAGGAGTATAATGAAAGGAGAGGAGGGGGGGAAAGAAAGCCAGGAGAGGATTATGATTAAAGGGGTGAACTACAGAAGAAGAGGAGAAAGAATGAGATAAATGAAAGGAGGAGAAAGAATGATGAGGTGATGAAAAGAAAGAGGGAGAAGAGGAGAGACAGGAGAAGAAAGAAGGAATAGTGCAGGTCAGGAAGTTTGCTCTGTCATGTGTGTTTCAGTGTGTAGATCAAATGGAATAAATCTGCTGTCAGTCTGCTTGTAACAGACACACACACATACTCACACACGCACACACGCTCTTGCCATGGAATTTGCTTGTCAGGGAAACATCAAAGCGCAAGTTGTCACTGTGGTGCTGAACTCTGTGCATGTGTGCATGTGTGTGTGTGTGTGTGTTAGAGCTGGACAGCTGTGCGTGTGTATGTATGTGTGTGTGTGTGTGTGTGTGTGTGTGTGTGTGATGGCTCTTGCGCTGTCTGACCCAGTTAGTGCACCTCCAATTAGGCAGTGACAGCAGTCTAGCACAGATCTCTCTCACACACACACACACACACACACACACACTATGTGCAGGTATTTGATTAGTGATGACACTGTATAAATACATGCAAGCAGTGATGTCAGGGGCCCAAGCATCCGAGTTTGTCTCCACCACTTTCCCACTCGTTTAAGAGAACAAACATGTTTACTAAAACATCCCTTCGAACACTGCAGTCCCCCCGACAGGTGTGTAGAGACCGCTACTGTGTAGGGACCGCTACTGTGTGTAGAGACCGCTACTGTGTAGGGACCGCTACTGTGTGTAGAGACCGCTACTGTGTGTAGGGACCGCTACTGTGTAGGGACCGCTACTGTGTAGGGACCGCTACTGTGTGTAGAGATCGCTACTGTGTGTGGAGACCGCTACTGTGTGTAGAGACCGCTACTGTGTAGGGACCGCTACTGTGTAGGGACCGCTACTGTGTAGGGACCGCTACTGTGTGTAGAGACCGCTACTGTGTGTAGGGACCGCTACTGTGTGTAGAGACCGCTACTGTGTAGAGACCGCTACTGTGTAGAGACCGCTACTGTGTAGGGACCGCTACTGTGTGTAGGGATCGCTACTGTGTGTAGAGACCGCTACTGTGTGTAGAGACCGCTACTGTATAGGGACCGCTACTGTGTGTAGAGACCGCTACTGTGTGTAGGGACCGCTACTGTGTAGGGACCGCTACTGTGTAGGGACCGCTACTGTGTGTAGAGACCGCTACTGTGTAGGGACCGCTACTGTGTAGAGACCGCTACTGTGTAGGGACCGCTACTGTGTGTAGAGACCGCTACTGTGTAGGGACCGCTACTGTGTGTAGAGACCGCTACTGTGTAGGGACCGCTACTGTGTGTAGGGACCGCTACTGTGTAGAGACCGCTACTGTGTAGGGACCGCTACTGTGTAGGGACCGCTACTGTGTAGAGACCGCTACTGTGTAGGGACCGCTACTGTGTGTAGAGACCGCTACTGTGTGTAGAGACCGCTACTGTGTGTAGAGACCGCTACTGTGTAGGGACCGCTACTGTGTGTAGGGACCGCTACTGTGTAGGGACCGCTACTGTGTAGGGACCGCTACTGTGTAGAGACCGCTACTGTGTGTAGAGACCGCTACTGTGTAGGGACCGCTACTGTGTAGAGACCGCTACTGTGTGTAGAGACCGCTACTGTGTAGGGACCGCTACTGTGTGTAGGGACCGCTACTGTGTAGAGACCGCTACTGTGTAGAGACCGCTACTGTGTAGAGACCGCTACTGTGTAGGGACCGCTACTGTGTGTAGGGATCGCTACTGTGTGTAGAGACCGCTACTGTGTGTAGAGACCGCTACTGTATAGGGACCGCTACTGTGTGTAGAGACCGCTACTGTGTGTAGGGACCGCTACTGTGTAGGGACCGCTACTGTGTAGGGACCGCTACTGTGTGTAGAGACCGCTACTGTGTAGGGACCGCTACTGTGTGTAGAGACCGCTACTGTGTAGAGACCGCTACTGTGTAGGGACCGCTACTGTGTGTAGAGACCGCTACTGTGTAGGGACCGCTACTGTGTGTAGAGACCGCTACTGTGTAGGGACCGCTACTGTGTGTAGGGACCGCTACTGTGTAGAGACCGCTACTGTGTAGGGACCGCTACTGTGTAGAGACCGCTACTGTGTAGAGACCGCTACTGTGTAGGGACCGCTACTGTGTAGAGACCGCTACTGTGTGTAGAGACCGCTACTGTGTGTAGAGACCGCTACTGTGTAGGGACCGCTACTGTGTGTAGGGACCGCTACTGTGTAGGGACCGCTACTGTGTAGGGACCGCTACTGTGTAGAGACCGCTACTGTGTGTAGAGACCGCTACTGTGTAGGGACTGCTACTGTGTAGAGACCGCTACTGTGTGTAGAGACCGCTACTGTGTAGGGACCGCTACTGTGTGTAGGGACCGCTACTGTGTAGAGACCGCTACTGTGTAGAGACCGCTACTGTGTAGGGACCGCTACTGTGTGTAGAGATCGCTACTGTGTGTAGAGACCGCTACTGTGTGTAGAGACCGCTACTGTGTAGGGACCGCTACTGTGTGTAGAGACCGCTACTGTGTGTAGGGACCGCTACTGTGTAGGGACCGCTACTGTGTAGGGACCGCTACTGTGTGTAGAGACCGCTACTGTGTGTAGAGACCGCTACTGTGTAGGGACCGCTACTGTGTGTAGAGACCGCTACTGTGTGTAGAGACCGCTACTGTGTAGGGACCGCTACTGTGTAGGGACCGCTACTGTGTGTAGAGACCGCTACTGTGTGTAGAGACCGCTACTGTGTAGAGACCGCTACTGTGTAGGGACCGCTACTGTGTGTAGAGACCGCTACTGTGTGTAGAGACCGCTACTGTGTAGGGACCGCTACTGTGTGTAGAGACCGCTACTGTGTGTAGAGACCGCTACTGTGTGTAGGGACCGCTACTGTGTAGGGACCGCTACTGTGTAGGGACCGCTACTGTGTGTAGAGACCGCTACTGTGTGTAGAGACCGCTACTGTGTAGGGACCGCTACTGTGTGTAGAGACCGCTACTGTGTGTAGAGACCGCTACTGTGTAGGGACCGCTACTGTGTAGGGACAGCTACTGTGTGTAGAGACCGCTACTGTGTGTAGGGACCGCTACTGTGTAGGGACAGCTACTGTGTAGGGACCGCTACTGTGTAGGGACCGCTACTGTGTGTAGAGACCGCTACTGTGTAGGGACCGCTACTATGTAGGGACCGCTACTGTGTGTAGAGACCGCTACTGTGTAGGGACCGCTACTGTGTAGGGACCGCTACTGTGTGTAGAGACCGCTACTGTGTGTAGAGACCGCTACTGTGTAGGGACCGCTACTGTGTAGGGACCGCTACTGTGTGTAGAGACCGCTACTGTGTAGGGACCGCTACTGTGTGTAGAGACCGCTACTGTGTAGAGACCGCTACTGTGTAGAGACCGCTACTGTGTCGGGACCGCTACTGTGTGTAGAGACCGCTACTGTGTAGGGACCGCTACTGTGTGTAGAGACCGCTACTGTGTGTCGGGACCGCTACTGTGTGTAGAGACCGCTACTGTGTAGGGACAGCTACTGTGTAGGGACCGCTACTGTGTAGGGACCGCTACTGTGTAGGGACCGCTACTGTGTAGAGACCGCTACTGTGTGTAGAGACCGCTACTGTGTAGAGACCGCTACTGTGTAGGGACCGCTACTGTGTAGGGACAGCTACTGTGTAGGGACCGCTACTGTGTAGGGACCGCTACTGTGTGTCGGGACCGCTACTGTGTGTCGAGACCGCTACTGTGTAGGGACCGCTACTGTGTGTAGAGACCGCTACTGTGTGTCGGGACCGCTACTGTGTGTCGGGACCGCTACTGTGTAGAGACCGCTACTGTGTAGGGACCGCTACTGTGTAGGGACCGCTACTGTGTGTAGAGACCGCTACTGTGTGTAGAGACCGCTACTGTGTGTAGGGACCGCTACTGTGTGTAGGGACCGCTACTGTGTGTAGAGACCGCTACTGTGTAGGGACCGCTACTGTGTAGGGACAGCTACTGTGTGTAGAGACCGCTACTGTGTGTAGAGACCGCTACTGTGTGTAGAGACCGCTACTGTGTGTAGAGACCGCTACTGTGTAGGGACCGCTACTGTGTAGGGACAGCTACTGTGTAGGGACCGCTACTGTGTAGGGACAGCTACTGTGTAGGGACAGCTACTGTGTAGGGACCGCTACTGTGTAGGGACAGCTACTGTGTAGGGACCGCTACTGTGTAGGGACCGCTACTGTGTAGGGACCGCTACTGTGTGTCGAGACCGCTACTGTTGCTAGCTTTGTTAGCGTTTCCGTTTAGCTCCCATTCAGCGAGCTGCTATTGAAAGTAAAACGGCTGTAACGTCCAAACCTCTCCGCACTCTTCATGCCATATTTTAACGATGAAATATGTTCAGATATGGCATGCCGACCCTTCAGGCATCTGATTTGGAGTTAAATTTGGAGAAAACTGGAGCGTGTTTGTAGAACTGATCTGGATGTGATGTCGTTAGTGATAATGTACAAGATTAACAAATGAGACGAGTGACAGTAATAATTAATAATAATAAACCTGCTGTATTTAATAACGCTCGTACAGCTCGTTGTGCGAGTCGTCAGGGAGTCGGTTTATTTGCCCAGTAAAGCGTCTTTCCCCGCGCGTTTCGTACAGCAGCGCGTCTGCTTTTCCGGAGCCGGAGGACGTTCACTGACTCGGCTCCTCGGCAGACTGGATGATCAGCGCCGGTTGTCTCAGGCAGCTTTAACGAGCACCAAAGTGCCTGTTAAAAGTCGCATCAAAAATATTACGAGTCTCTGGCACTTTCCTCTCGCCTCGCCCTGCTCAAGGGCACGCTGACATTTGCTGACTGAATCCTTCGTGCCGCTTCAATTTTAGGACTTTTGCATAAAAATGTCAGGGTTTTTTTTTTTTTCTTTTTTTTTTGCAGGAGGCTGCGAGTCGTCTGTGGCACTCAATCTATCGGCGCTAAACGACATGCGCGCCTCTCCGAGTTTAAGCAGCCGTGAAATTGCCTGAATAACGGCGTTTAAATCCAATCTAACAGAAGCCTTTCACCTCCACAGCCCTTCCTCTGTCCGACCCTCCGGGGGGGAGGAGGGGGAGGGGGGGGCGAGTGCGTCCCCGCTGTGCTGACCTGTAAAATCCTGAACGCGCGTTAATCCCACACGGAGACTGCTCAATTAGTTCTGAAAATGTCACGTACGCTCTCCTTCTGAAAAAGCAACGTGTCTGTCTTTCTGAGACCAAATCCAAAAATACGATCTGATTTAGAGCATGAAATGAATTCATTAAAATTTTATTTAAATAAAAATAAGTGTGGTGTTGACATATTTCACATTGTCAAAGGACGTATTGTAGAAATTTCTTCGAGATCTGTTTTTCCCCTCATATCGGCCATCCCTCATTACAAAGATTATTATTTTTTTGAATGACAACTAAAAGAGAGGAAGCGGCTATTTAAAAATAAATGCCGTGAGATGAAGAGACGGCCGGCCAGACGGAACATTTGCTCAGTAGTGAAGAGAAGAGGATTAAACTCGGCCACACTTGGAAATCTCAGCTGTGTCACTATAATTAAAAACGTTTTTCCTCTCCTTTGTCACACACCGGTGCCGGTTTCGGCGTGTAACCCGGATCGGGGTCGGAATTAATTTCACAAAGCTCTGATTTAATAGTGCCTGAGGGGCTGACGGATTTCCACAGATTGAGTTTTTAAAAAAAAGATCCATTTGGCCGAGGATGAACTTGCGCGGCGCGAGAGAGATAAAGCAGCAGAGACGATGATAGATGGAGGGAAATTATAAAGCTTCCCATTAAAAGTTTCATTCCGGGCCGCGAACAGCACCTGCAGTCTTTGTGTGTCCGCTCACCTGCAGTATGACGGATAATTACACTATCGAATCTTCTCTCCTGCACCTGGGCTGAATGGAAACCTGAATACACACACTCACACACTCACACACTTTGTCTTGCCCAATGATCTGGCCCCTTTCTTGCGGATTAGCTTGTGCAAGCAGACACAAAGGCCAGCTGAACATTCTAGACATTCTGTTGAAATGTCGGCTATGCAGAACGTTCAAGAACCGGTTCTGACTGAGTTCCAGCACTCTCTTCACTGTAGAACTCCTGAGTAGGTTCTAGACTGTTTTGTTTGGATCACTACGTGTTGCAGTGTTCATTTCTCTCCAAATGTTTTTGTTTTGCAGATTTAAAGCGAAGTTTGCGCTCCGTGAGTTGGTCACATGACTACCTTCTGTTCTCGTCCACCACAGGTCACAGCTGACAGAACTGTGGTCGGGTTGTTAGAGTAACTCATTAGACTGACCTGCCTTTCTAATAAGTCTGAAATCCAGGTGTGATATTTACTGTGATACGTTGTGACCGCTTCATTGTTATTGTGAACCTCTTTATGGACATTTCCTGCCTCTTCTTTCCTTTCTTTTCTTTTCCCCTTCAGTTTGATTCAAGAAAGCTTTTTTGGCACGACTAGATCACATGTACAGGACAGGTTTAGAGCTGAACACATTCAACACAAGTACTGGTAGAATTACAGGCAATGAAAAACATAAAAATAACAATGACTTTTTCCCTCATTTTCAGGTGAACCAAGCATGACTGTCCAGTCTCCACGCTACCCGAGCACGGCAGAACTGGATGCCTACGCCCAGAAGACGGCCAACAGCCCGCTGTCCATTAAAATATTTCCTACCAACATCAGGGTCCCACAGCACAAGCATCTTAACCGCACAGTGAATGGTTATGACACAACGGGTCAACGCTACAGCCCATACCTCCAACCAGGTGCCTACCAGGGCCTTCTGGCTATCGTCAAAGTCTTTTCAACATCATCTTCGTCTTCGTCCTCTTCTTCTTCATCATCATTTGTCGCTTCCGCAAAGGCTGTGGTGAAGAACTCAGAGGGCCGGCGGACTAAGGTCTCTCCTGCCCACTTAGCAGTGGCTCCCTACCAAGTGGGCTTCAGTGCGGCTCCTCCAAAGCCCCATGAGTCTGCAGCTCTTACTGTGCCGCCGAACGTCACGGTTGCTGGGTCTGTGATCCCTCTAGCAGGGACGAGAGGGATCAATCTCTCCTCTCAGTCAAATCTCCCGTCAATCCAGAGCATCATCTACCAGATCAACCAGCACTGTCAGGCCCAGGCCCTCCAGCAAGTCTCCACGGTTCCCCCGAACCCAAATTCCAATCCCAGTCCTTGCAAGCAAGGCACCACTGCACTTGGGGTTTCATCCGTCTCAGGAGGGAGTTACGCAGCAAATCTGGCACCGAAAGGGAACGTGGGATACTCTGGCGCGGTACTAGCAGGACAGAACGGGGATGCAGCAAAGGTGACTGCGTATTCCGAGAGTTTGGATTACATCCTCTGGCACAAGCAGCAACAGCAGCAGCAAGCCATTTTGAGGATGTACAGCGGGGGAAGTGGTGGAAGCGGTGCGGTGAGCAAGTCACCAGAATCTTGTGGCCCAAGCATCCTAGTGGGTGGATCCCAGGCATCCTGTTCCTCCAGGACATACCCAATAATGACGAGCGTGAGTGGAGGAGGCGGCCTCGACAAACTGAGCTCCTCACCATTGAACTGTGCCGCCATGCAGGGGAATTTCGCTTTGGGGCAGTATTTTGCCCCAGCATGGAACAGTGTCCTGGTCACCCCAGAAAGTGACTGCTACAACCCTCAGGAGTTGCCACCAGGTACAACAACCATTGGGCAGAAGGAGCTGGGCTTCCTGCCTCATCAACACCTTCATCATCACTACCACCATCATCACCAACACGCACCCGCAGACAGCTCAGGAGGCATCTGCTGTGGTTTGCCAAGTAAAAGCCTGTGCAATGCTTCTGTCCTTAGTAGCAGTTTGCAGTCGCTGGAATACCTGATCAACGACATCCACCCTCCGTGTATTAAAGAGCAGATGCTGGGTAAAGGCTATGAAACCATCTCAGTACCACGACTTCTGGATCATCAGCATGCGCACATTCGGCTTCCTGTTTACAGATAAAGCTCCGATCTACGGTTCCACAAATCAGAGATCATTTTAATCAAAAGTGCAGATGGATTTGTGGATTGTGGTCAGTCCCGTGCTTTGAAGCAGAGTGGAAAGGTCTGGATGGTGATTGGTTGGACATTGGAAAGGTCTGGATGGTGATTGGTTGAACATTGGGAAGATCTGGATGGTGATTGGTTGAACACTATGGTTATGGTTGAAGACAGGGAGGAAAGTGAAAGTTGGAGAGAATTTTTTTTTATATTTTATTTTTTGCCAACAGGGATTTTTACGTTTTTATTTTCCCCCATTTTATTTTCTCCACATGATCTGTTTGGACAGAAATCACTTTATGTACGAGCAGGAAATGACTTTCCTCACTCAGACGTGTGTGTGGAAGAAGAATACAGCTTCAAAATGTCAACGTGCACAGTTCTAGAGGAGATGGCATCCACTGTCGCGAAGGAAATGCTGTAGGATCCGTGCGTTTGAGTGTTGTTTAAGGATGTTAGTTATATTACTTTAAAAAAAAAAACAAAAAAAAAAACAACAACCAACAACTTAATTATAAGAATAATTACGGCTATAATTGAAAATTGCACTGTTTTGGAAATCTGAAATCTTGAGAAAAGATTGAAAAGCTGGAAACGACTAGTTTGAGTTTAATGTATTTATGAACTTGAAAACTTGAATTTATTTTTGTTTTATATATTTGTAGTATATGAGATGTATCGGCTGCTAAGGAGAAAGAACTGTCTTAGTTTTTTAATGGTTCCTATTGAGTTATTTCTGTTTCGAGTTTGAATGATTGTTGTTTTTTTTCCCTCTTTTGGCTAAAATCAGTAACTCGGATCAGGTCCGATCACTGCTTTTGATCGATGAGGGACGAACACTGGGATCCTCCGAGGGATTTGACCCGTGGCCATGATACAGGCGATGGAGGCCCAGAAATACACAATGTTTTAATATTGAGAATTCAGAATGTCGTAATAGAAGGTCCTGGTGTATTTCCACTTTGGTTTGAAGTTTTAGGGGTTTTTTGTTTTGTTTAGTTTTAGGACCTGTGGGTGGTGTAATTCATGGGCGTCCACGACCAAGAGCTGTTTTAATTTAATCAATAAACGAATGCAAAATTTCATTATTCAGGAAGAATCCATTAACTCATTTTTTTTTTTTTTTTTTTTAAATATTTGATGCTCTTAACACAGTGTTAATACACTCCTCATCATCTCTACAGCTCTCAGCCAGCGAGTGGCTTAGTCTGTATGGTTTTTTTCCCCATAAGTGGTCGGACGAACCAGTTCATGGCAGTCGACACCGAGCCTTCTGCTTACACGTGGTAAACACGTGGTAAACACGTGTACTCTGACAGAATCGGAGCAGACGTTCTGATTTAATGTTCAGGTTTTAGGAAATTCGACTCTCTGCCTTTTGTAGGTTCTGTCCGAGACCCAGGCTCGTGGTCCTGCGAATTTCCCATTGCTAATTAATGCTAATGAGTCGTGTGAAAGCAAATGGCCTGGTCACATGACCCTCTTTGAAGCAGGAGAGAAATGGTAAATCCAGTACTCGTTCATTTAACTTCCTCTGAAAGATGAAACAATCATTTTTCTCCAAGTCTTGATTTCTTTCTCTGTTGGAGAGAAAAAGGTATAGAGTGCTCTCTCTCTCTCTCTAACACTGAAACGTTCATTCCAGCTGTGAAGTCCCTGTGAATGTGCTGCACTTATCCATCTGAGTGGACCAACGTGAAAAGCAAAAAAAAAAACAAAAAAACGAGAGAGCGAGAAAGTAGAAGAGAAACAGGATTGGTGCCATGGTACTCTGTGCTGAATTAGCATTTCTTTTTTTTTCAGTCACGTTTTATTGGAAAATTGAATTCCTAAATTCTGGAGAGGTTGAGAGAGAGAGAGAGAGAGAGAGAGAGAGCGCGAGCGAGCGAGCGAATGTTTGGGTTTCTGCCAGAGGCAAAAAGCAGTCTAGATTTATGAAGTGCAATTATTATGACTGTATGAAGGGTAATTTTATTTGCTTTTTCTGAGCTCAAACCAAAAAAAAAAAAAAAGAAGAAAGAAAAAAAATTTCCTTTGTGATTCTGGTACATTCCTGCTGTTCTATATACTCATTCCTTACTTGTTTTGAGGTGCAAAAAAATTAAAATAAATGGATTTTGAGAATTTATTTAAAACCCCATTCCTTGTGTGATTGTCTTCATTTTAAATTCTTGCACACACACACACACACACACATTTAAACACTGAACTGGATGTTAACAGCTGGAGCACTCGTATCAGAGACTACATGGAGTAAATTATGGAGGAAATAATCCATGTTGTTTGTAATACTTCGTGTATGTGGACAGATGGACGCAGACTAGTTTGTTCGCGTCTCATCAGTCACACGGCGTCGTGACAGGTGTGTTGCGTTATGTTTGCGCTGTAAGGTGTGTGTTGGATGCACCTGCTGTGTTAATGATATTGCTGAGGATCTGGATCACGTGATCGAAACCGCTGCGCTGGCGTAACCGTCATGAGGACAACGCAAACTGGACCGCAGCAAAGATTAGATCCTTCCTGTTCATCTAGCCGGTGACTTTCTGACCCCATCCTTACAAATACGCTCGCTTTAACAGAGGTTATAGGAAAATAATCAACAACAGGGTGGTGTGAGGAAGACGAGTTACTGAGAACACCACTGCAGTTCATTATTTCTCTATAACTGCAGCTCACTAACTGTGTTATTGCTCTCATGCTACAATTCAGATTGAAATGTTCTACTTGTTTTAAATAAGAATTAGAGGAGAAGGATCACCGGGGGAAATGGATTCTCATCAAAAATCATAACACATGTTCCGATATGTGGAATAATTGAGATCGTGTGATTACAATCCATTTGTGATTTATAGCGAGTGTGTGTGAGAGTACAGGAATTCTAGCAGTGTGTCATTATAGTGAATGTGTGATTATAATCAATTTAAGATTATAGTGACTGGATAATGTATAGCGAGTGTGTGGTTATGTCTAATTTATTTATTTATTCATTTTCATGTGATTCATTTTCATGAGATCCATATTCATGAGATTCATATTCAAGTGATACATTTTCATGTGACTCATTTAAGTATGATTCATTTACATGTGATTTACATGTGCAAGTGTGTGTTTATAATCAGTGTGTGATTATAGTGAGTGTGTGATTATAGTAAATGTGGAAATTAGTCTCTACAATACATGTATATTACAATGACTGTAATTAGTGGGAAGTCGACACCTCCTATCTCAGCTTCAGAGTGTGATATTCAAATAAAACTTACACTTCTATATACGTCTCGACCTCGGTAACCAACCTGGTGAATTTGAGGAAGATCTGAAAAAGTCAAAATTTGCACCCAAATCCCCCCCCCCCAAAATATACATGTATATTACAATGGCTGTAATTGGTGGGAAATGGATGCCTCATATCTCAGCTTTGGAGTGCGATATTCAGATGAAACGTGCATATCTATCTACATCTCAGCCTCAGTAATCAACAGTGTGAATATGAGGAAGATCTGAGAAAGTCAAAATTTTCATCCGAAAAAACTGTAATGCCCCTTTGTGTTTTTTTGGGTGAAAATTTTGATTTTTTTCAGACCTTCGTCAAATTCACACCGTGGGTTAGTGGGGCCAAGACATACATAAGAGTGCACTTAGTTTCGCTCTATCCCACTCCAAAGCTGAGATATGAGGCTCTGTTTCCAACAAATTCCCATTAATTGCATTACAGGAATTCTAGTGTTTGTAGCAGGTGTGCAGTTTTAGTGAGCGTATGATTATATTGAGATTTGAATTCAGGGTTTCCTTTGCACAACTATCCCACGTTCCCATAAAAACCTCAAGCTTAATGAATTCACACAAATCACCAGGACAGATTTCCTTACAGCTTTTTCCTCACCTCATCTCCACTGACCTCCCCTCATCTGCTCCTCGATTTCCTTTCATCCCTCCCATCCCTTTATGCCTTCTTCTTAAGCAATCTAGGGGTCGTCTTTTCAAATGATCCTCACTTGATTGGAGAGCAGCTCTCAGCAGGTGGAAACCAGGCACTCAAACAGGCCTGATTTTGAAAGTGGAGAGAGAGAGAGAGGGAGCTGAGAACTCTCTGAGGTTTGTGACAAACTTCTTGACACATGTCGGCGTTCTCGATGATCACAGAGACGTGTGAAGTGTGTGTACGTTTAATTCGAGAAAAGCGTTCAAAGGCATTTTTGTTTCAATACACGGCCATCAAGGACTCTTCATGCTTCTCCACACTGGTGAGTACGTGAAAAGTATTCAGGATTTGGGGTCATGGCCTGAACCTCTACACTCTATAGCTCTGAACACAGTGAAGGACAGATGGGCATTGATGGGGAATTACACAATAATAGCAGTGGAATGTTAAGTGAAGCCTCAGAGACAGAATTCCTTTCAGCTGTTGCTGCTGTGAAAGGATAGATGAAAGGATGGTCAGATGGATGGAGGTTTGAATGTATGGAAGCATGGTCGAAGGGATGGAGGGATGGTTGAATGGATAGGCAGATGGATGGATTATTATGTGGATGGATTGTTGGATAGATGCGTGCATGCATGGTCTGACGGACGGATGGTCGAATGTATAGATGGATAGTTGAATGGATGAATGGACAGGGTCTAATGGATCAATAATTAAGTGGATATATGGTTGAATGGATGAATAATCGAATGGATGGCTAGATCAAATTGATGGATGGATGACTAGTTGATTGGATGCATGGATGATGGATGGATAGTCAAATGGATGGATGGATGACTAGTTGATTGGATGGATGGATAGTCAAATGGATGTATGGATAGTTGAATGAAAGTATGGACAGGGTCTAATGGATCAATAATTGAATTGCTGTATGGTTGAATGAATGGACGGATTGTCAAATTGATGGATGGATGAACAATCGATTGGATGGATGGATAGTTCAATGGATGGATGAATGCAACGTTGAATGGAAGGATAACGGAATGGATGGATGGATGAATAGTCAATCAGATGCATGGATGATGGTCGATTGGATGCGTGTATAGTTTTATGGATGGATGGATAGATGGATGGATGCAACGTTGAATGGAAGGATAACTGAATGGATGGATGGATAGATGGATGGATGCAACGTTGAATGGAAGGATAACTGAATGGATGGATGGATGTAGTCATAGCTACATATTTAGCGACAGTAATGCACAAGTCCACAGAAACGCACCGCTAATAGAATAACACCAGACTGTGTGCAGGATAAAGAGAACACGGGGTCACAGAGGTTCTGCAGGCTGAAGCAGCTCTAATTGCTAATCAGGATAATTGCAGCGTGGCTAACTGACAGGCCGTCACCTCCTCCTACACGAGGGTGAGAACGAGAGACGCACCTGTTGTAACACTCCTGGCTTCACGGCCGACTTGAATTTTTCACCATTTTCTTTACACCGAGCAGATTTGAGGGCCACTTAGCTGTCGTGTTCGTCCTCTGGCAGGACCGATATGTTAACACTTCCACGGCTGTGTGTTGGACGTGTCAAACTTTCAGTCATGCGTGCACACACACACACTCCACAAGCCCACTCTTCTACACGCCATCTTTTTCCCCCTCACTGTGTCTGCTCGTTCTCGTCTGTTAATGCTTCACAAATTCTGCATTATAAAGATGGTGAAACCCTTTGTTGTTCATTTATACGGACTTTCCGTCTCTGTGTGCTGGGTATGTTGTAGGAATATTACGCTCCTGGTTTCAGTTCTAACAGCTGGGCTTTGGCAGAGCTAGTCTTTCCTTGTCTTAAACAGGATCCAGGATCCAGACACACAGCTGATCTGAGTGTTTGCCAAACTTCAGTACAAATAATCATTTCTTCAAACCTGGCCAGATGATGCTCCTACCGCAACCGCTGAATGATAGACAGGTTACGTGTTGACACAACAGCACGCTAATTACGCCCAATGTACAGGTCCTGAACAGACTGGAGGGGAAAAGGTGTTCTTTTACAGGGTTAAGCTTTCTGTAAACATTTCTGCTTCACGGTAACATCATAACAATAAACCGGTACTGGATGTGCTGTTACAGGACAATAATAAACACCAACACTGCTCCATCACACCACTACTCCTTGTATATATATATATATATATATATATATATATATATATATATATATATATATATATATATATATATATATATATCACTATGTTACTATAACAGCAGCACGCAACACGTTTTATTCTTTACGTAGCCAGAAGAGGCGTTGAAGAGCCGGGTGAAATTGTTGCCTTGACGTTTAAAACCCACAGTGACAGTGTCACTACACCTGTCTTACTTTTCCTCCCTCCTCTCTCTCTCTCTCTCTCTCTCTCTCTCTCTCTCTCTCACTCACTCACTCACTCACTATCTCCTCCTCTCCTCCTCGTTCTACTCCACCGCTTCTGTGTTGGAGTCGTTAATTAGCTCATGTCTGCTTCTCTTCAGCTGTCTGTTCCACACAGAGAGAGAGAGAGAGAGAGAGAGAGAGAGACAGGAAGTGTAAGGAGCAGGAGAGAATTCCTCTGTGAGCGTTTGTGTGTTCGAGTTCCTTAATTAAATGTTGTGACCTTCCAGGTCATTGGCCATGTGAGTGTGTGTGTGTGTCTGGCTCCATATGTGTGTCCGTGTGTGAGAGAGCAGTGAGTGTCTGTTATGAACACCCTTTCATAAATCTCAAGGAACTGAGGAACGGGTGACACAGGTCAGTTCGCCTTGTGTGTGTGTGTGTGTGTGTGTGTGTGTGTGTGTGTGTGTGTGTGTGTGCGCGCTGTTCTATTGTTTCACATTGAACCTGTTAGACTGAAGAAATCACCAGCTCTGTGTGTGTGTACATTATGGCTGTAGTATAAAAGTAA